>NW_027421355.1:0-68886 GCF_009905375.1 Apium graveolens
TTGCACCCTGTAGAGTCACTTCCCCATATATTGATACAATTAACATGTTAAACATCATGTACATGCAATAAACATCCTTTAACCACCTTTCGGTACCCCTTCCTACAAGTCAATTTTGGGCCACATTTTGGCTCTAATCAATCATGTAAGTGACTTATCACCATATTACAGTCACTTGCACCTTATAAGAGTCATTGCCATCATATATGGTACATTAACATGTTAACATCATATACATCCAATTAGAAATCCTTTTACCACATCTTGGTGCCACATTCATACAAGTCAATTTTGGTTCAAATTAACCATGTAAGTCACTTTTCACCATATATTTATCAATTAACATGTTAACATCATATACATCCGAATTGACATCCTTTACCACCTCTTAATTCCACTTCATACAAGTGAATTTTGTTCGACATTTTGGTTCAAATCAACCATGTAAGTCACTTTTCACCAATTAGAGTCACTTTGCACCTTATAAGAGTCACTTTCCACCATATATACAACAATTAACATTTTAACATCATATACATCCAGTTTGACATCCTTTTACCATCTATAATGCCACTTTCATGTAAGTTAATTTTATTCCACATTTTGGCTCTAATCAACCATGTAAGTCACTTTTCACCATATTAGAGTCACTTTGCAGCCTATAAGAGTCACTTTCCCCATATTGATTCAATTAACATATTAACATCATGTACATGCAATTAAACATCCTTTAGCCACCTTTGGTACCACTTCCTACAAGTCAATTTTGGGCCACATTTTGGCTAATCAATCATGTAAGTGATTATCACCATATTAGAGTCACTTTGCACCTTATAAGAGTCACTTGCCATCATATATTGGTACAATTAACATGTTAACATCATACATCCAATTAGAAATCCTTTACCACCTCTTACTGCCACATTCATACAAGTGAATTTTGGTCCACATTTTGGTTCAAATTAACCATGTAAGTCACTTTTCACCATATTAGAGTCATTTTGCACCCTATATGAGTCACTTTCCAGCATATATTTATAAAATTAACATGTTAACATCATATACATCGGAATTGATATCCTTTTACCACCTCTTAATTCCACTTTCATACAGGTCAATTATGTTCCACATTTTGGTTCTAATAACCATGTAAGTCACTCTTCACCATATTAGAGTCAGTTTGTACCTTATCAGAGTCACTTTCCACCATATATACAACAATTAACATGTTAACATCATATACATCCAGTTTGACATCCTTTTACCACCTATTAATGCCACTTTCATGCAAGTTATTTTATTCCACATTTTGGCTCTAATCAACCATGTAAGTCACTTTTCACCATATTAGAGTCACTTTGCACCCTATAAGAGTCACTTTACCCATATATTGATACAAAACATGTTAACATCATGTACATGCAATTAAAACATCCTTTAACCACATTTTGGAACCCATTTCCTACAAGTAATTTTGGGCCACATTTTGGCTCTAATCAATCAATCATGTAAGTGACTTATCACCGTTTTAGAGTCACTTTGCACCTTATAAAAGTCACTTGCCATCATATATTGGTACAATTAACATGTTAACATCATATACATCCAATTAGAAATCTTTTACCACCTCTAAGTGCCACATTCGTACAAGTCATTTTGGTACACATTTTGGTTCTAATTAACCATGTAAGTCACTTTTCACCATATTCGAGTCATTTTGCACCCTATATGAGTCACTTTCCACAATCTATTTGTATTAAAAATGTTAACATCATATACATCCAATTTAACATCCTTTTACCACCTATTAATGCCAGTTCATACAAGTTAATTTTATTCCACATTTTGGCTCTAATCAACCATGTAAGTCACTTTTCACCATATTAGAGGACTTTGCACCCTATAAGAGTCACTTCCCCATAATTGATACAATTAACATGTTAACATCATGTACATGCAATTAAACATCCTTTAACCACCTTTTGGTACCCCTTTACTACAAGTCAATTTTGGGCCACATTTTGGCTCTAATAAATCATGTAAGTGACTTATCACCATATACAGTCACTTTTCACCTATAAGAGTCACTTGCCATCATATATTGGTACAATTAACATGTTAAGATCATATACATCCAATTAGAAATCCTTTTACACATCTTGGTGCCACATTCATACAAGTCAATTTTGGTTCAAATTAACCATGTAAGTCACTTTCACCGTATTAGAGTCATTTTGCACCCTATTGAGTCACTTTCCACCACATATTTATACAATTAACATGTTAACATCATATACATCCAAATTAGCAACCTTTTACCACCTCTTAATTCCACTTTCATACAGGTTAATTTTGTTCCACATTTTGGTTCTAATCAACCATGTAAGTCACTTTTCACCATATTAGAGTCACTTTGCACCTTATAAGAGTCACTTTCCACCATATATACAACAATAATATTTTAACATCATATACATTCAGTTGACAACTTTTTACCACTATTAATGCCACTTTCATACAAGAATTTTATTCCACATTTTGGCTCTAATCAACCATGTAAGTCACCTTTCACCATATTAGAGTCACTTTGCACCCTATAAGAGTCACTTTCCCCATATATTGATACAATTAAATGTTAACATCATGTACATGCAATTAAACATCCTTTGACCACCTTTTGGTACCCCTTTCCTACAAGTCAATTTGGGCCATTTTGGCTCTAATCAATCATGTAAGTGACTTATCACCATATTAGAGTCACTTTGCACCTTATAAGAGTCACTTTCCATCATATATTGGTACAATTAACATGTTAACATCATATACATCCAATTAGAAATCCTTTAACCACCTCTTAGTGCCACATTCATACAAGTCAATTTTGGTCCACATTTGGTTCAAATTAACCATGTAAGTCACTTTTCACCATATTAGAGTCATTTTGCACCCTATATGAGTCACTTTCCACCATATATTATACAATTAACATGTTAACATCATAACATCTGAATTGACATCCTTTTACCGCCTCTTAATTCCACTTTCATACAGGCGAATTTGTTCGACATTTTGGTTCAAATCAACCATGTAAGTCACTTTTCACCATATTAGAGTCACTTTGCACCTTATAAGAGTCACTTTCCACCATATATACAACAATTAACATTTAACATCATATACATCCAGTTTGACATCCTTTTACCATCTATTAATGCCACTTTCATGCAATTAATTTTATTCCACATTTTGGCTCTAATCAAACCATGTAAGTCACTTTCACCATATTAGAGTCACTTTGCACCCTAAAAGAGTCACTTTACCCATATATTGATACAACTAACCTGTAACATCATGTACATGCAATTAAACATCCTTTAACCACATTTTGTAACCCCTTTCCTACAAGTCAATTTTGGGCCACATTTTGGCTCTAATCAATCATGTAAGTGACTTATCACCATTTAGAGTCACTTTGCACCTTATAAAAGAGTCACTTGCCATCAATATTGTACAATTAACATGTTAACATCATATACATCCAATTAGAAATCCTTTACCACCTCTTAGTGCCACATTCGTACAAGTCATTTTTGGTACACATTTTGGTTCTAATTAACCATGTAAGTCACTTTTCACCATATTCCAGTCATTTTGCACCCTAATGAGTCACTTTCCAATCTATGTATAGTTAACATCATATACATCCAATTTGACATCCTTTTACCACCTATTAATGCCATTTCATACAAGTTAATTTTATTCCACATTTTGGCTCTAATCAACCATGTAAGTCACTTTTCACCATATTAGAGTCACTTTGCACCCTGTAAGAGTCACTTCCCCATATATTGATACAATTAACATGTTAACATCATGTACATGCAATTAAACATCCTTTAACCACCTTTCGGTACCCCTTCCTACAAGTCAATTTTGGGCCACATTTTGGCTCTAATCAATCATGTAAGTGACTTATCACCATATTACAGTCACTTTGCACCTTATAAGAGTCACTTGCCATCATATATTGGTACAATTAACATGTAAACATCATATACATCCAATTAGAAATCCTTTTACCACCATCTTGGGCCACATTCCTACAAGTCAATTTTGGTTCAAATTAACCATGTACGTCACTTTTCACCATATATTTATACAATTAACATGTTAACATCATATACATCCGAATTGACATCCTTTTACCACCTCTTAATTCCACTTTCACTACAAGTGAATTTTGTTCGACATTTTGGTTCAAATCAACTATGTAAGTCACTTTTCACCATATTAGAGTCACTTTGCACCTTATAAGAGTCACTTTCCACCATATATACAACAATTAACATTTTAACATCATATACATCCAGTTGACATCCTTTACCATCTATTAATGCCACTTTCATGTAAGTTAATTTTATTCCACATTTTGGCTCTAATCAACCATGTAAGTCACTTTTCACCATATTAGAGTCACTTTGCAGCCTATAAGAGTCACTTTCCCCATATATTGATTCAATTAACATATTAACATCATGTACATGCAATTAAACATCCTTTAGCCACCTTTTGGTACCACTTCCTACAAGTCAATTTTGGGCCACATTTTGGCTAATCAATCATGTAAGTGACTTATCACCATATTAGAGTCACTTTGCACCTTATAAGAGTCACTTGCCATCATATATTGGTACAATTAACATGTTAACATCATATACATCCAATTAGAAATCCTTTTACCACCTCTTACTGCCACATTCATACAAGTGAATTTTGGTCCACATTTTGGTTCAAATTAACCATGTAAGTCACTTTTCACCATATTAGAGTCATTTTGCACCCTATATGAGTCACTTTCCAGCATATATTATAAAATTAACATGTTAACATCATATACATCGGAATTGATCCTTTACCACCTCTTAATTCCACTTTCATACAGGTCAATTATGTTCCACATTTTGGTTCTAATCAACCATGTAAGTCACTCTTCACCATATTAGAGTCAGTTGTACCTTATCAGAGTCACTTTCCACCATATACAACAATTAACATGTTAACATATACATCCAGTTTGACATCCTTTTACCACCTATTAATGCCACTTTCATGCAAGTTAATTTTATTCCACATTTTGGCTCTAATCAACCATGTAAGTCACTTTTCACCATATTAGAGTCACTTTGCACCCTATAAGAGTCACTTTACCCATATATTGATACAATTAACATGTTAACATCATGTACATGCAATTAAACATCCTTTAACCACATTTTGGAACCCCTTTCCTACAAGTCAATTTTGGGCCACATTTTGGCTCTAATCAATCAATCATGTAAGTGACTTATCACCGTTTTAGAGTCACTTTGCACCTTATAAGAGTCACTTGCCATATATTGGTACAATTAACATGTTAACATCATATACATCCAATTAGAAATCCTTTTACCACCTCTTAGTGCCACATTCGTACAAGTCAATTTTGGTACACATTTTGGTTCTAATTAACCATGTAAGTCACTTTCACCATATTCGAGTCATTTTGCACCCTATATGAGTCACTTTCCACAATCTATTTGTATAATTAACATGTTAACATCATATACATCCAATTTAACATCCTTTACCACCTATTAATGCCAGTCATACAAGTTAATTTTATTCCACATTTTGGCTCTAATCAAACCATGTAAGTCACTTTTCACCCATATTAGAGTGACTTTCTGCACCCTATAAGAGTCACTTTCCCCATATATTGATACAATAACATGTTAACATCATGTACATGCAATTAAACATCCTTTAACCACCTTTTGGTACCCCCTTTACTACAAGCAATTTTGGGCCACATTTTGGCTCTAATAAATCATGTAAGTGACTTATCACCATATACAGTCACTCTTTCACCTTATAAGAGTCCACTTGCATCATTATATTGGTACAATTAACATGTTAAGATCATCTACATCCAATTAGAAATCCTTTTACCACATCTTGGTGCCACATTCATACAAGTCAATTTTGGTTCAATTAACCATGTAAGTCACTTTTCACCGTATTAGAGTCATTTTGCACCCTATATGAGTCACTTTCCACCAATATTTTACAATTAACATGTTAACATCATATACATCCAAATTAGCAACCTTTTACCACCTCTAATTCCACTTTCATACAGGTTAATTTTGTTCCACATTTTGGTTCTAATCAACCATGTAAGTCACTTTTCACCATATTAGAGTCACTTTGCACCTTATAAGAGTCACTTTCCACCATATATACAACAATAAATATTTTAACATCATATACATTCAGTTTGACAACTTTTTACCACCTATTAATGCCACTTTCATACAAGTTAATTTTATTCCACATTTTGGCTCTAATCAACCATGTAAGTCACCTTTCACCATATTAGAGTCACTTTGCACCCTATAAGAGTCACTTTCCCCATATATTGATACAATTAACATGTTAACATCATGTACATGCAATTAAACATCCTTTGACCACCTTTTTGGTACCCCTTTCCTACAAGTCAATTTTGGGCCATATTTTGGCTCTAATCAATCATGTAAGTGACTTATCACCATATTAGAGTCACTTTGCACCTTATAAGAGTCACTTTCCATCATATATTGGTACAATTAACATGTTAACATCATATACATCCAATTAGAAATCCTTTAACCACCTCTTAGTGCCACATTCATACAAGTCAATTTTGGTCCACATTTTGGTTCAAATTAACCATGTAAGTCACTTTTCACCATATTAGAGTCATTTTGCACCCTATATGAGTCACTTTCCACCATATATTTATACAATTAACATGTTAACATCATATACATCTGAATTGACATCCTTTTACCGCCTCTTAATTCCACTTTCATACAGGCGAATTTTGTTCGACATTTTGGTTCAAATCAACCATGTAAGTCACTTTTCACCATATTAGAGTCACTTTGCACCTATAAGAGTCACTTTCCACCATATATACAACAATTAACATTTTAACATCATATACATCCAGTTGACATCCTTTTACCATCTATTAATGCCACTTTCATGCAAATTAATTTTATTCCACATTTTGGCTCTAATCAACCATGTAAGTCACTTTTCACCATATTAGAGTCACTTTGCACCCTATAAGAGTCACTTTACCCATATATTGATATAATTAAATGTTAACATCAATGTACATGCAATTAAACATCCTTTAACCACATTTTGGAACCCCTTTCATACAAGTCAATTTTGGGCCACATTTTGGCTCTAATCAATCATGTAAGTGACTTATCACCATTTTAGAGTCACTTTGCACCTTATAAGAGTCACTTGCCATCATATATTGGTACAATTAACATGTTAACATCATATACATCCAATTAGAAATCCTTTTACCACCTCTTAGTGCCACATTCGTACAAGTCAATTTTGGTACACATTTTGGTTCTAATTAACCATGTAAGTCACTTTTCAACATATTCCAGTCATTTTGCACCCTATATGAGTCACTTTCCACAATCTATTTTTATAGTTAACATCATATACATCCAATTTGACATCCTTTTACCACCTATTAATGCCACTTTCATACAAGTTAATTTTATTCCACATTTTGGCTCTAATCAACCATGTAAGTCACTTTTCACCATATTAGAGTCACTTTGCACCCTATAAGAGTCACTTTCCCCATATATTGATACAATTAACATGTTAACATCATGTACATGCAATTAAACATCCTTTAACCACCTTTTGGTACCCCTTTCCTACAAGTCAATTTTGGGCCACATTTTGGCTCTAATCAATCATGTAAGTGACTTATCACCATATTACAGTCACTTTGCACCTTATAAGAGTCACTTGCCATCATATATTGGTACAATTAACATGTTAACATCATATACATCCAATTAGAATCCTTTTACCACATCTTGGTGCCACATTCAAACAAGTCAATTTTGGTTCAAATTAACCATTTAAGTCACTTTTCACCATATTAGAGTCATTTTGCACCCTATATGAGTCACTTTCCACCACATATTTATACAATTAACATGTTAACATCATATACATCCGAATTAGCAACCTTTTACCACCTCTTAATTCCACTTTCATACAGGTCAATTTTGTTCCATATTTTGGTTCTAATCAACCATGGAAGTTACTTTCACCATATTAGAGTCACTTTGCACCTTATAAGAGTCACTTTCCACCATATATACAACAATTAACATTTTAACATCATATACATCCAGTTTGACATCCTTTTACCATCTATTAATGCCACTTTCATGCAATTAGTTTTATTCCACATTTTGGCTCTAATCAACCATGTAAGTCACTTTTCACCATATTAGAGTCACTTTGCACCCTATAAGAGTCACTTTCCCCATATATTGATACAATTAACATATTAACATCATGTACATGCAATTAAATATCCTTTAGCCACCTTTTGGTACCCCTTCCTACAAGTCAATTATGGGCCACATTTTGGCTCTAATCAATCTTGTAAGTGACTTATCACCATATTAGAGTCACTTTGCACCTTATAAGAGTCACTTGCCATCATATATTGGTACAACTAACATTTTAACATAATATACATCCAATTAGAAATCCTTTTACCACCTCTTACTGCACATTCATACAAGTCAATTTTGGTCCATATTTTGGTTCAAATTAACCATGTAAGTCACTTTTCACCATATTAGAGTCATTTTGCACCCTATATGAGTCACTTTCCAGCATATATTTATACAATTAACATGTTAACATCATATACATCCGAATTGACATCCTTTTACCACCTCTTAATTCCACTTTCATACAGGTCAATTTTGTTCCACATTTTGTTTCTAATCAACCATGTAAGTCACTTTTCACCATATTAGAGTCACTTTGCACCTTATAAGAGTCACTTTCCACCATATATACAACAATTAACATGTTAACATCATATACATCCAGTTTGACATCCTTTTACCATCTATTAATGCCACTTTCATGCAAATTAATTTTATTCCACATTTTGGCTCTAATCAACCATGTAAGTACCTTTTCACCATATTAGAGTCACTTTGCACCCTCTAGAGTCACTTTCCCCATATACTAATACATTTAACATATTAACATCATGTACATGCAATTAAACATCCTTTAGCCACCTTTTGGTACCCCTTCCTACAAGTCAATTTTGGGCCACATTTTGGCTCTAATCAATCATGTAAGTGACTTATCACCATATTAGAGTCACTTTGCCCTTATAAGAGTCACTGGCCATCATATATTGGTACAACTAACATTTTAACATCATATACATCCAATTAGAAATCCTTTTACCACCTCTTACTGCCACATTCATACAAGTCAATTTTGGTCCACATTTTGGTTCAAATTAACCATGCAAGTCACTTTTCACCATATTAGAGTCATTTTACACCCTATATGAGTCACTTTCCAGCATATATTTATACAATTAACATAACATTATATACATCCGAATTGACATCCTTTTACCACCTCTTAATTCCACTTTCATACAGGTCAATTTTGTTCCACATTTTGTTTCTAATCAACCATGTAAGTCACTTTTCACCATATTAGAGTCACTTTGCACCTTATAAGAGTCACTTTCCACCATATATACAACAATTAACATTTTAACATCATATACATCCAGTTTGACATCCTTTTACGTGCCACTTTCATGCAACTTAATTTTATTCCACATTTTGGCTCTAATCAACCATGTAAGTACCTTTTCACCATATTAGAGTCACTTTGCACCCTATCAGAGTCACTTTCCCCATATATTGATACAATTAACATATTAACATCATGTACATGCAATTAAACATCCTTTAGCCACCTTTTGGTACCCCTTCCTACAAGTCAATTTTGGGCCACATTTTGGCTCTAATCAATCATGTAAGTGACTTATCACCATATTAGAGTCACTTTGCACCTTATAAGAGTCACTTTCCACCATATATTGGTACAATTAACATGTTAACATCATATACATCCATTAGAAATCCTTTTACCACCTCTTACTACCACATTCATACAAGTCAATTTTGGTCCACATTTTGGTTCAAACCATGTAAGTCACTTTTCACCATATTAGAGTCATTTTCACTCTATATGAGTCACTTTCCAGAATATATTTATACAATTAACATGTTAACATCATATACATCCGAATTGACATCCTTTTACCACCTCTTAATTCCACTTTCATACAGGTCAATTTTGTTCCACATTTTGGTTCTAATCAACCATGTAAGTCACTTTTCACCATATTAGAGTCACTTTGCACCTTATAAGAGTCACTTTCCACCATATATACAACAATTAACATGTTAACATCATATACATCCAGTTTGACATCCTTTTACCACCTATTAATGCCACTTTCATGCAAGTTAATTTTATTCCACATTTTGGCTCTAATCAACCATGTAAGTCACCTTTTCACCATATTAGAGTCACTTTGCACCCTATAAGAGTCAATTTACCCATATATTGATACAATTA
This sequence comes from Apium graveolens, assembly GCF_009905375.1. Lineage (NCBI taxonomy): Eukaryota > Viridiplantae > Streptophyta > Magnoliopsida > Apiales > Apiaceae > Apium > Apium graveolens. The sequence goes on from NW_027421355.1 coordinate 10,552, forward strand.
ACATGTTAACATCATGTACATGCAATTAAACATCCTTTAACCACATTTTGGAACCCCTTTCCTACAAGTCTATTTGGGCCACATTTTGGCTCTAATCAATCATGTAAGTGACTTATCACCATTTTAGAGTCACTTTGCACCTTATAAGAGTCACTTGCCATCAAGTTTTCACCATATTAGAGTCACTTTGCACCTTATAAAGGTCACTTTCCACCGTATATACAACAATTAACATGTTAACATCATATACATCCAGTTTGACATCCTTTTACCACCTATTAATGCCACTTTCATGCAAATTAATTTTATTCCACATTTTGGCTCTAATCAACCATGGAAGTCACTTTTCACCATATTAGAGTCATTTTGCACCCTATATGAGTCACTTTCCACCATATATTTATACAATTAACATGTTAACATCATATACATCCGAATTGACATCCTCTTACCACCTCTTAATTCCACTTTCATACAGGTCAATTTTGTTCCACATTTTGGTTCTAATCAACCATGTAAGTCACTTTTCACCATATTAGAGTCACTTTGCACCTTATAAGAGTCACTTTCCACCATATATACAACAATTAACATCTTAACATCATATACATCCAGTTTGACATCCTTTTACCACCTATTAATGCCACTTTCATACAAGTTAATTTTATTACAGATTTTGGCTCTAATCAACCATGTAAGTCACTTTTCACCATATTAGAGTCACTTTGCACCCTATAAGAGTCACTTTCCCCACATATTGATACAATTAACATGTTAACATCATGTACATGCAATTAAACATCCTTTAGCCACCTTTTGGTACCCCTTTCCTACAAGTCAATTTTGGGCCACATTTTGGCTCTAATCAATCATGTAAGTGACTTATCACCATATTAGAGTCACTTTGCACCTTATAAGAGTCACTTGCCATCATATATTGGTACAATTAACATGTTAACATCATATACATCCAATTAGAAATCCTTTTACCACCTCTTACTGCCACATTCATACAAGTCAATTTTGGTCCACATTTTGGTTCAAATTAACCATGTAAGTCACTTTTCACCATATTAGAGTCATTTTGCACTCTATATGAGTCACTTTCCACCATATATTTATACAATTAACATGTTAACATCATATACATCCGAATTGACATCCTTTTACCACCTCTTAATTCCACTTTCATACAGGTCAGTTTTGTTCCACATTTTGGTTCTAATCAACCATGTAAGTCACTTTTCACCATATTAGAGTCACTTTGCACCTTATAAGAGTCACTTTCCACCATATACACAACAATTAACATGTTAACATCATATACATCCAGTTTGACATCCTTTTACCACCTATTAATGCCACTTTCATACAAGTTAATTTTATTCCACATTTTGGCTCTAATCAACCATGTAAGTCACTTTTCACCATATTAGAGTCAGTTTGCACCCTATAAGAGTCACTTTCCCCACATATTGATACAATTAACATGTTAACATCATGTACATGCAATTAAACATCCTTTAACCACCTTTTGGTAACCCTTTCCTACAAGTCAATTTTGGGCCACATTTTGGCTCTAATCAATCATGTAAGTGACTTATCACCATATTACAGTCACCTTGCACCTTATAAGAGTCACTTGCCATCATATATTGGTACAATTAACATGTTAACATCATATATATCCAATTAGAAATCCTTTTACCACCTCTTAGTGCCACATTCATACAAGTCAATTTTGGATCACATTTTGGTTCAAATTAACCGTGTAAGTCACTTTTCACCATATTAGAGTCATTTTGCACCCTATATGAGTTACTTTCCACCATATATTTATACAATTAACATGTTAACATTATTTACATCCGAATTGACATCCTCTTGCCACCTCTTAATTCCACTTTCATACAGGTCAATTTTGTTCCATATTTTGGTTCTAATCAACCATGTAAGTCACTTTTCACCATATTAGAGTCACTTTGCACCTTATAAGAGTCACTTTCCACCATATATACAACAATTAACATGTTAACATCATATACATCCAGTTTGACATCCTTTTACCACCTATTAATGCCACTTTCATACAAGTTAATTTTATTACACATTTTGGCTCTAATCAACCATGTAAGTCACTTTTCACCATATTAGAGTCACTTTGCACCCTATAAGAGTCACTTTCCCCACATATTGATACAATTAACATGTTAACATCATGTACATGCAATTAAACATCCTTTAGCCACCGTTTGGTACCCCTTTCCTACAAGTCAATTTTGGGCCACATTTTGGCTCTAATCAATCATGTAAGTGATTATCACCATATTAGAGTCACTTTGCACCTTATAAGAGTCACTTGCCATCATATATTGGTACAATTAACATGTTAACATCATATACATCCAATTAGAAATCCTTTTACCACCTCTTACTGCCACATTCATACAAGTCAATTTTGGTCCACATTTTGGTTCAAATTAACCATGTAAGTCACTTTTCACCATATTAGAGTCATTTTGCACCCTATATGAGTCACTTTGCAGCATATATTTATACAATTAACATGTTAACATCATATACATCCGAATTGACATCCTTTTACCACCTCTTAATTCCACTTTCATACAGGTTAATTTTGTTCCACATTTTGGTTCTAATCAACCATGTAAGTCACTTTTCACCATATTAGAGTCACTTTGCACCTTATAAGAGTCACTTTCCACCATATATACAACAATAAATATTTTAACATCATATACATTCAGTTTGACAACTTTTTACCACCTATTAATGCCACTTTCATACAAGTTAATTTTATTCCACATTTTGGCTCTAATCAACCATGTAAGTCACCTTTCACCATATTAGAGTCACTTGCACCCTATAAGAGTCACTTTCCCCATATATTGATACAATTAACATGTTAACATCATGTACATGCAATTAAACATCCTTTGACCACCTTTTGGTACCCCTTTCCTACAAGTCAATTTTGGGCCATATTTTGGCTCTAATCAATCATGTAAGTGACTTATCACCATATTAGAGTCACTTTGCACCTTATAAGAGTCACTTTCCATCATATATTGGTACAATTAACATGTTAACATCATATACATCCAATTAGAAATCCTTTAACCACCTCTTAGTGCCACATTCATACAAGTCAATTTTGGTCCACATTTTGGTTCAAATTAACCATGTAAGTCACTTTTCACCATATTAGAGTCATTTTGCACCCTATATGAGTCACTTTCCACCATATATTTATACAATTAACATGTTAACATCATATACATCTGAATTGACATCCTTTTACCGCCTCTTAATTCCACTTTCATACAGGCGAATTTTGTTCGACATTTGGTTCAAATCAACCATGTAAGTCACTTTTCACCATATTAGAGTCACTTTGCACCTTATAAGAGTCACTTTCCACCATATATACAACAATTAACATTTTAACATCATATACATCCAGTTTGACATCCTTTTACCATCTATTAATGCCACTTTCATGCAAATTAATTTTATTCCACATTTTGGCTCTAATCAACCATGTAAGTCACTTTTCACCATATTAGAGTCACTTTGCACCCTATAAGAGTCACTTTACCCATATATTGATATAATTAAATGTTAACATCATGTACATGCAATTAAACATCCTTTAACCACATTTTGGAACCCCTTTCATACAAGTCAATTTTGGGCCACATTTTGGCTCTAATCAATCATGTAAGTGACTTATCACCATTTTAGAGTCACTTTGCACCTTATAAGAGTCACTTGCCATCATATATTGGTACAATTAACATGTTAACATCATATACATCCAATTAGAAATCCTTTACCACCTCTTAGTGCCACATTCGTACAAGTCAATTTTGGTACACATTTTGGTTCTAATTAACCATGTAAGTCACTTTTCAACATATTCCAGTCATTTTGCACCCTATATGAGTCACTTTCCACAATCTATTTTTATAGTTAACATCATATACATCCAATTTGACATCCTTTTACCACCTATTAATGCCACTTTCATACAAGTTATTTTATTCCACATTTTGGCTCTAATCAACCATGTAAGTCACTTTTCACCATATTAGAGTCACTTTGCACCCTATAAGAGTCACTTTCCCCATATATTGATACAATTAACATGTTAACATCATGTACATGCAATTAAACATCCTTTAACCACCTTTTGGTACCCCTTTCCTACAAGTCAATTTTGGGCCACATTTTGGCTCTAATCAATCATGTAAGTGACTTATCACCATATTACAGTCACTTTGCACCTTATAAGAGTCACTTGCCATCATATATTGGTACAATTAACATGTTAACATCATATACATCCAATTAGAAATCCTTTTACCACATCTTGGTGCCACATTCAAACAAGTCAATTTTGGTTCAAATTAACCATTTAAGTCACTTTTCACCATATTAGAGTCATTTTGCACCCTATATGAGGTCACTTTCCACCACATATTTATACAATTAACATGTTAACATCATATACATCCGAATTAGCAACCTTTTACCACCTCTTAATTCCACTTTCATACAGGTCAATTTTGTTCCATATTTTGGTTCTAATCAACCATGTAAGTCACTTTTCACCATATTAGAGTCACTTTGCACCTTATAAGAGTCACTTTCCACCATATATACAACAATAAATATTTTAACATCATATACATTCAGTTTGACAACTTTTTACCACCTATTAATGCCACTTTCATACAAGTTAATTTTATTCCACATTTTGGCTCTAATCAACCATGTAAGTCACCTTTCACCATATTAGAGTCACTTTGCACCCTATAAGAGTCACTTTCCCCATATATTGATACAATTAACATGTTAACATCATGTACATGCAATTAAACATCCTTTGACCACCTTTTGGTACCCCTTTCCTACAAGTCAATTTTGGGCCATATTTTGGCTCTAATCAATCATGTAAGTGACTTATCACCATATTAGAGTCACTTTGCACCTTATAAGAGTCACTTTCCATCATATATTGGTACAATTAACATGTTAACATCATATACATCCAATTAGAAATCCTTTAACCACCTCTTAGTGCCACATTCATACAAGTCAATTTTGGTCCACATTTTGGTTCAAATTAACCATGTAAGTCACTTTTCACCATATTAGAGTCATTTTGCACCCTATATGAGTCACTTTCCACCATATATTTATACAATTAACATGTTAACATCATATACATCTGAATTGACATCCTTTTACCGCCTCTTAATTCCACTTTCATACAGGCGAATTTTGTTCGACATTTTGGTTCAAATCAACCATGTAAGTCACTTTTCACCATATTAGAGTCACTTTGCACCTTATAAGAGTCACTTTCCACCATATATACAACAATTAACATTTAACATCATATACATCCAGTTTGACATCCTTTTACCATCTATTAATGCCACTTTCATGCAAATTAATTTTATTCCACATTTTGGCTCTAATCAACCATGTAAGTCACTTTTCACCATATTAGAGTCACTTTGCACCCTATAAGAGTCACTTTACCCATATATTGATATAATTAAATGTTAACATCATGTACATGCAATTAAACATCCTTTAACCACATTTTGGAACCCCTTTCATACAAGTCAATTTTGGGGCCACATTTTGGCTCTAATCAATCATGTAAGTGACTTATCACCATTTTAGAGTCACTTTGCACCTTATAAGAGTCACTTGCCATCATATATTGGTACAATTAACATGTTAACATCATATACATCCAATTAGAAATCCTTTTACCACCTCTTAGTGCCACATTCGTACAAGTCAATTTTGGTACACATTTTGGTTCTAATTAACCATGTAAGTCACTTTTCAACATATTCCAGTCATTTTGCACCCTATATGAGTCACTTTCCACAATCTATTTTATAGTTAACATCATATACATCCAATTTGACATCCTTTTACCACCTATTAATGCCACTTTCATACAAGTAATTTTATTCCACATTTTGGCTCTAATCAACCATGTAAGTCACTTTTCACCATATTAGAGTCACTTTGCACCCTATAAGAGTCACTTTCCCCATATATTGATACAATTAACATGTTAACATCATGTACATGCAATTAAACATCCTTTAACCACCTTTTGGTACCCCTTTCCTACAAGTCAATTTTGGGCCACATTTTGGCTCTAATCAATCATGTAAGTGACTTATCACCATATTACAGTCACTTTGCACCTTATAAGAGTCACTTGCCATCATATATTGGTACAATTAACATGTTAACATCATATACATCCAATTAGAAATCCTTTTACCACATCTTGGTGCCACATTCAAACAAGTCAATTTTGGTTCAAATTAACCATTTAAGTCACTTTTCACCATATTAGAGTCATTTTTGCACCCTATATGAGTCACTTTCCACCACATATTTATACAATTAACATGTTAACATCATATACATCCGAATTAGCAACCTTTTACCAACTCTTAATTCCACTTTCATACAGGTCAATTTTGTTCCATATTTTGGTTCTAATCAACCATGGAAGTTACTTTTCACCATATTAGAGTCACTTTGCACCTTATAAGAGTCACTTTCCACCATATATACAACAATTAACATTTTAACATCATATACATCCAGTTTGACATCCTTTTACCATCTATTAATGCCACTTTCATGCAAATTAGTTTTATTCCACATTTTGGCTCTAATCAACCATGTAAGTCACTTTTCACCATATTAGAGTCACTTTGCACCCTATAAGAGTCACTTTCCCCATATATTGATACAATTAACATATTAACATCATGTACATGCAATTAAATATCCTTTAGCCACCTTTTGGTACCCCTTCCTACAAGTCAATTATGGGCCACATTTTGGCTCTAATCAATCTTGTAAGTGACTTATCACCATATTAGAGTCACTTTGCACCTTATAAGAGTCACTTGCCATCATATATTGGTACAACTAACATTTTAACATAATATACATCCAATTAGAAATCCTTTTACCACCTCTTACTGCCACATTCATACAAGTCAATTTTGGTCCATATTTTGGTTCAAATTAACCATGTAAGTCACTTTTCACCATATTAGAGTCATTTTGCACCCTATATGAGTCACTTTCCAGCATATATTTATACAATTAACATGTTAACATCATATACATCCGAATTGACATCCTTTTACCACCTCTTAATTCCACTTTCATACAGGTCAATTTTGTTCCACATTTTGTTTCTAATCAACCATGTAAGTCACTTTTCACCATATTAGAGTCACTTTGCACCTTATAAGAGTCACTTTCCACCATATATACAACAATTAACATGTTAACATCATATACATCCAGTTTGACATCCTTTTACCATCTATTAATGCCACTTTCATGCAAATTAATTTTATTCCACATTTTGGCTCTAATCAACCATGTAAGTACCTTTTCACCATATTAGAGTCACTTTGCACCCTATAAGAGTCACTTTCCCCATATATTAATACATTTAACATATTAACATCATGTACATGCAATTAAACATCCTTTAGCCACCTTTTGGTACCCCTTCCTACAAGTCAATTTTGGGCCACATTTTGGCTCTAATCAATCATGTAAGTGACTTATCACCATATTAGAGTCACTTTGCACCTTATAAGAGTCACTTGCCATCATATATTGGTACAACTAACATTTTAACATCATATACATCCAATTAGAAATCCTTTTACCACCTCTTACTGCCACATTCATACAAGTCAATTTTGGTCCACATTTTGGTTCAAATTAACCATGCAAGTCACTTTTCACCATATTAGAGTCATTTTACACCCTATATGAGTCACTTTCCAGCATATATTTATACAATTAACATAACATTATATACATCCGAATTGACATCCTTTTACCACCTCTTAATTCCACTTTCATACAGGTCAATTTTGTTCCACATTTTGTTTCTAATCAACCATGTAAGTCACTTTTCACCATATTAGAGTCACTTTGCACCTTATAAGAGTCACTTTCCACCATATATACAACAATTAACATTTTAACATCATATACATCCAGTTTGACATCCTTTTACGTGCCACTTTCATGCAACTTAATTTTATTCCACATTTTGGCTCTAATCAACCATGTAAGTACCTTTTCACCATATTAGAGTCACTTTGCACCCTATCAGAGTCACTTTCCCCATATATTGATACAATTAACATATTAACATCATGTACATGCAATTAAACATCCTTTAGCCACCTTTTGGTACCCCTTCCTACAAGTCAATTTTGGGCCACATTTGGCTCTAATCAATCATGTAAGTGACTTATCACCATATTAGAGTCACTTTGCACCTTATAAGAGTCACTTGCCATCATATATTGGTACAATTAACATGTTAACATCATATACATCCAATTAGAAATCCTTTTACCACATCTTGGTGCCACATTCAAACAAGTCAATTTTGGTTCAAATTAACCATTTAAGTCACTTTTCACCATATTAGAGTCATTTTGCACCCTATATGAGTCACTTTCCACCACATATTTATACAATTAACATGTTAACATCATATACATCCGAATTAGCAACCTTTTACCACCTCTTAATTCCACTTTCATACAGGTCAATTTTGTTCCATATTTTGGTTCTAATCAACCATGTAAGTCACTTTTCACCATATTAGAGTCACTTTGCACCTTATAAGAGTCACTTTCCACCATATATACAACAATAAATATTTTAACATCATATACATTCAGTTTGACAACCTTTTACCACCTATTAATGCCACTTTCATACAAGTTAATTTTATTCCACATTTGGCTCTAATCAACCATGTAAGTCACCTTTCACCATATTAGAGTCACTTTGCACCCTATAAGAGTCACTTTCCCCATATATTGATACAATTAACATGTTAACATCATGTACATGCAATTAAACATCCTTTGACCACCTTTTGGTACCCCTTTCCTACAAGTCAATTTTGGGCCATATTTTGGCTCTAATCAATCATGTAAGTGACTTATCACCATATTAGAGTCACTTTGCACCTTATAAGAGTCACTTTCCATCATATATTGGTACAATTAACATGTTAACATCATATACATCCAATTAGAAATCCTTTAACCACCTCTTAGTGCCACATTCATACAAGTCAATTTTGGTCCACATTTTGGTTCAAATTAACCATGTAAGTCACTTTTCACCATATTAGAGTCATTTTGCACCCTATATGAGTCACTTTCCACCATATATTTATACAATTAACATGTTAACATCATATACATCTGAATTGACATCCTTTTACCGCCTCTTAATTCCACTTTCATACAGGCGAATTTTGTTCGACATTTTGGTTCAAATCAACCATGTAAGTCACTTTTCACCATATTAGAGTCACTTTGCACCTTATAAGAGTCACTTTCCACCCTATATACAACAATTAACATTTTAACATCATATACATCCAGTTTTGACATCCTTTTACCATCTATTAATGCCACTTTCATGCAAATTAATTTTATTCCACATTTTGGCTCTAATCAACCATGTAAGTCACTTTTCACCATATTAGAGTCACTTTGCACCCTATAAGAGTCACTTTACCCATATATTGATATAATTAAATGTTAACATCATGTACATGCAATTAAACATCCTTTAACCACATTTTGGAACCCCTTTCATACAAGTCAATTTTGGGCCACATTTGGCTCTAATCAATCATGTAAGTGACTTATCACCATTTAGAGTCACTTTGCACCTTATAAGAGTCACTTGCCAATCATATATTGGTACAATTAACATGTTAACATCATATACATCCAATTAGAAATCCTTTTACCACCTCTTAGTGCCACATTCGTACAAGTCAATTTTGGTACACATTTTGGTTCTAATTAACCATGTAAGTCACTTTTCAACATATTCCAGTCATTTTGCACCCTATATGAGTCACTTTCCACAATCTATTTTATAGTTAACATCATATACATCCAATTTGACATCCTTTTACCACCATATTAATGCCACTTCATACAAGTTAATTTTATTCCACATTTGGCTCTAATCAACCATGTAAGTCACTTTTCACCATATTAGAGTCACTTTGCACCTATAAGAGTCACTTTCCCCATATATTGATACAATTAACATGTTAACATCATGTACATGCAATTAACAATCCTTTAACCACCTTTTGGTACCCCCTTTCCTACAAGTCAATTTGGGGCCACATTTTGGCTCTAATCAATCATGTAAGTGACTTATCACCATATTACAGTCACTTTGCACCTTATAAGAGTCACTTGCCATCATATATTGGTACAATTAACATGTTAACATCATATACATCCAATTAGAAATCCTTTTACCACATCTTGGTGCCACATTCAAACAAGTCAATTTTGGTTCAAATTAACCATTTAAGTCACTTTTCACCATATTAGAGTCATTTTGCACCCTATATGAGTCACTTTCCACCACATATTTATACAATTAACATGTTAACATCATATACATCCGAATTAGCAACCTTTTACCACCTCTTAATTCCACTTTCATACAGGTCAATTTTGTTCCATATTTTGGTTCTAATCAACCATGGAAGTACTTTTCACCATATTAGAGTCACTTTGCACCTTATAAGAGTCACTTTCCACCATATATACAACAATTAACATTTTAAACATCATATACATCCAGTTTGACATCCTTTTACCATCTATTAATGCCACTTTCATGCAAATTAGTTTTATTCCACATTTTGGCTCTAATCAACCATGTAAGTCACTTTTCACCATATTAGAGTCACTTTGCACCCTATAAGAGTCACTTTCCCCATATATTGATACAATTAACATATTAACATCATGTACATGCAATTAAATATCCTTTAGCCACCTTTGGTACCCCTTCCTACAAGTCAATTATGGGCCACATTTTGGCTCTAATCAATCTTGTAAGTGACTTATCACCATATTAGAGTCACTTTGCACCTTATAAGAGTCACTTGCCATCATATATTGGTACAACTAACATTTTAACATAATATACATCCAATTAGAACTCCTTTTACCACCTCTTACTGCCACATTCATACAAGTCAATTTTGGTCCATATTTTGGTTCAAATTAACCATGTAAGTCACTTTTCACCATATTAGAGTCATTTGCACCCTATATGAGTCACTTTCCAGCATATATTTATACAATTAACATGTTAACATCATATACATCCGAATTGACATCCTTTACCACCTCTTAATTCCACTTTCATACAGGTCAATTTTGTTCCACATTTTGTTTCTAATCAACCATGTAAGTCACTTTTCACCATATTAGAGTCACTTTGCACCTTATAAGAGTCACTTTCCACCATATATACAACAATTAACATGTTAACATCATATACATCCAGTTTGACATCCTTTACCATCTATTAATGCCACTTTCATGCAAATTAATTTTATTCCACATTTTGGCTCTAATCAACCATGGTAAGTACCTTTTCACCATATTAGAGTCACTTTGCACCCTATAAGAGTCACTTTCCCCATATATTAATACATTTAACATATTAACATCATGTACATGCAATTAAACATCCTTTAGCCACTTTTGGTACCCCTTCCTACAAGTCAATTTTGGGCCACATTTTGGCTCTAATCAATCATGTAAGTGACTTATCACCATATTAGAGTCACTTTGCACCTTATAAGAGTCACTTGCCATCATATATTGGTACAACTAACATTTTAACATCATATACATCCAATTAGAAATCCTTTTACCACCTCTTACTGCCACATTCATACAAGTCAATTTTGGTCCACATTTTGGTTCAAATTAACCATGCAAGTCACTTTTCACCATATTAGAGTCATTTTACACCCTATATGAGTCACTTTCCAGCATATATTTATACAATTAACATAACATTATATACATCCGAAGTGACATCCTTTTACCACCTCTTAATTCCACTTTCATACAGGTCAATTTTGTTCCACATTTTGTTTCTAATCAACCATGTAAGTCACTTTTCACCATATTAGAGTCACTTTGCACCTTATAAGAGTCACTTTCCACCATATATACAACAATTAACATTTTAACATCATATACATCCAGTTTGACATCCTTTTACGTGCCACTTTCATGCAACTTAATTTTATTCCACATTTTGGCTTCTAATCAACCATGTAAGTACCTTTTCACCATATTAGAGTCACTTTGCACCCTATCAGAGTCACTTTCCCCATATATTGATACAATTAACATATTAACATCATGTACATGCAATTAAACATCCTTTAGCCACCTTTTGGTACCCCTTCCTACAAGTCAATTTTGGGCCACATTTTGGCTCTAATCAATCATGTAAGTGACTTATCACCATATTAGAGTCACTTTGCACCTTATAAGAGTCACTTGCCACCATATATTGGTACAATTAACATGTTAACATCATATACATCCAATTAGAAATCCTTTTACCACCTCTTACTACCACATTCATACAAGTCAATTTGGTCCACATTTTGGTTCAAACCATGTAAGTCACTTTTCACCATATTAGAGTCATTTTTCACTCTATATGAGTCACTTTCCAGAATATATTTATACAATTAACATGTTAACATCATATACATCCGAATTGACATCCTTTTACCACCTCTTAATTCCACTTTCATACAGGTCAATTTTGTTCCACATTTTGGTTCTAATCAACCATGTAAGTCACTTTTCACCATATTAGAGTCACTTTGCACCTTATAAGAGTCACTTTCCACCATATATACAACAATTAACATGTTAACATCATATACATCCAGTTTGACATCCTTTTACCACCTATTAATGCCACTTTCATGCAAGTTATTTTATTCCACATTTTGGCTCTAATCAACCATGTAAGTCACTTTCACCATATTAGAGTCACTTTGCACCCTATAAGAGTCAATTTACCCATATATTGATACAATTAACATGTTAACATCATGTACATGCAATTAACATCCTTTAACCACATTTGGAACCCCTTTCCTACAAGTCTAATTTTGGGCCACATTTTGGCTCTAATCAATCATGTAAGTGACTTATCACCATTTAGAGTCACTTTGCACCTTATAAGAGTCACTTGCCATCAAGTTTTCACCATATTAGAGTCACTTTGCACCTTATAAAGGTCACTTTCCACCGTATATACAACAATTAACATGTTAACATCATATACATCCAGTTTGACATCCTTTTACCACCTATTAATGCCACTTTCATGCAAATTAATTTTATTCCACCATTTGGCTCTAATCAACCATGGAAGTCACTTTTCACCATATTAGAGTCATTTTGCAACCCTATATGAGTCACTTTCCACCATATATTTATACAATTAACATGTTAACATCATATACATCCGAATTGACATCCTCTTACCACCTCTTAATTCCACTTTCATACAGGTCAATTTGTTCCACATTTTGGTTTCTAATCAACCATGTAAGTCACTTTCACCATATTAGAGTCACTTTGCACCTTATAAGAGTCACTTTCCACCATATATACAACAATTACATCTTAACATCATATACATCCAGTTTGACATCCTTTTACCACCTATTAATGCCACTTTCATACAAGTTTAATTTTATTACAGATTTTGGCTCTAATCAACCATGTAAGTCACTTTTCACCATATTAGAGTCACTTTGCACCCTATAAGAGTCACTTTCCCACATATTGATACAATTACATGTTAACATCATGTACATGCAATTAAACATCCTTTAGCCACCTTTTGGTACCCCTTTCCTACAAGTCAATTTTGGGCCACATTTTGGCTCTAATCAATCATGTAAGTGACTTATCACCATATAGAGTCACTTTGCACCTTATAAGAGTCACTTGCCATCATATATTGGTACAATTAACATGTTAACATCATATACATCCAATTAGAAATCCTTTTACCACCTCTTACTGCCACATTCATACAAGTCAATTTTGGTCCACATTTTGGTTCAAATTAACCATGTAAGTCACTTTTCACCATATTAGAGTCATTTTGCACTCTATATGAGTCCACTTTCCACCATATATTTATACAATTAACATGTTAACATCATATACATCCGAATTGACATCCTTTTACCACCTCTTACTTCCACTTTCATACAGGTCAGTTTTGTTCCACATTTTGGTTCTAATCAACCATGTAAGTCACTTTTCAACCATATTAGAGTCCACTTTGCACCTTATAAGAGTCACTTTCCCACCATATACACAACAATTAACATGTTAACATCATATACATCCAGTTTGACATCCTTTTACCACCTATTAATGCACTTTCATACAAGTTAATTTTATTCCACATTTTGGCTCTAATCAACCATGTAAGTCACTTTTCACCATATTAGAGTCAGTTTGCACCCTATAAGAGTCACTTTCCCCACATATTGATACAATTAACATGTTAACATCATGTACATGCAATTAAACATCCTTTAAACCACCTTTTGGTAACCCTTTCCTACAAGTCAATTTTGGGCCACATTTTGGCTCTAATCAATCATGTAAGTGACTTATCACCATATTACAGTCACCTTGCACCTTATAAGAGTCACTTGCCATCATATATTGGTACAATTAACATGTTAACATCATATATATCCAATTAGAAATCCTTTTACCACCTCTTAGTGCCACATTCATACAGTCAATTTTGGTTCCATTTTGGTTCAAATTAACCGTGTAAGTCACTTTTCACCATATTAGAGTCATTTGCACCCTATATGAGTTACTTTCCACCATATATTTACAATTAACATTACATTATTTACATCCGATTGACATCCTCTTGCCACCTCTTAATTCCACTTTCCACTTTCATACAGGTCAATTTTGTTCCATATTTTGGTTCTAATCAACCATGTCAATCTTTTCACCATATTAGAGTCACTTTGCACCTTATAAGAGTCACTTTCCACCATATATACAACATTAACATGTTAACATCATATACATCCAGTTTGACATCCTTTTACCACCTATTAATGCCACTTTCATACAAGTTAATTTTATTACACATTTTGGCTCTAATCAACCATGTAAGTCACTTTTCACCATATTAGAGTCACTTTGCACCCTATAAGAGTCACTTTCCCCCACATATTGATACAATTAACATGTTAACATCATGTACATGCAATTAAACATCCTTTAGCCACCGTTTGGTACCCCTTTCCTACAAGTCAATTTTGGGCCACATTTTGGCTCTAATCAATCATGTAAGTGATTTATCACCATATTAGAGTCACTTTGCACCTTATAAGAGTCACTTGCCATCTATATTGGTACAATTAACATGTTAACATATACATCCAATTAGAAATCCTTTTACCACCTCTTACTGCCACATTCATACAAGTCAATTTTGGTCCACATTTTGGTTCAAATTAACCATGTAAGTTCACTTTCCACCATATTAGAGTCAGTTTGCACCCTATATGAGTCACTTTGCAGCATTATATTTATACAATTAACATGTTAACATCATATACATCCGAATTTGACAGCCTTTTACCACCTCTTAATTCCACTTTCATACAGGTCATTTTGTTCCACAATTTTGGTTCTAAACAACCATGTAATTAAGTTTTCACCATATTAGAGTCCACTTTGCACCTTATAAAGGTCACTTTCCACCGTATATACAACAATTAACATGTTAACATCATATACATCCAGTTTGACATCCTTTTACCACCTATTAATGCCACTTTCATGCAAATTAATTTTATTCCACATTTTGGCTCTAATCAACCATGTAAGTCACTTTTTACCATATTAGAGTCATTTTGCACCCTATATGAGTCACTTTCCACCATATATTTATACAATTAACATGTTAACATCATATACATCCGAATTGACATCCTCTTACCACCTCTTAATTCCACTTTCATACAGGTCAATTTTGGTTCCACATTTTGGTTCTAATCAACCATGTAAGTCACTTTTCACCATATTAGAGTCACTTTGCACCTTATAAGAGTCACTTTCCACCATATATACAACAATTAACATCTTAACATCATATACATCCAGTTTGACATCCTTTTACCACCTATTAATGCCACTTTCATACAAGTTAAGTTTATTATAGATTTTGGCTCTAATCAACCATGTAAGTCACTTTTCACCATATTAGAGTCACTTTGCACCCTATAAGAGTCACTTTCCCCACATATTGATACAATTAACATGTTAACATCATGTACATGCAATTA
The DNA here is from genome assembly GCF_009905375.1 of Apium graveolens. Taxonomy (NCBI): domain Eukaryota; kingdom Viridiplantae; phylum Streptophyta; class Magnoliopsida; order Apiales; family Apiaceae; genus Apium; species Apium graveolens. The sequence goes on from NW_027421355.1 coordinate 26,891, forward strand.
AACATCCTTTAGCCACCTTTTGGTACCCCTTTCCTACAAGTCAATTTTGGGCCACATTTTGGCTCTAATCAATCATGTAAGTGACTTATCACCATATTAGAGTCACTTTGCACCTTATAAGAGTCACTTGCCATCATACATTGGTACAATTAACATGTTAACATCATATACATCCAATTAGAAATCCTTTTACCACCTCTTACTGCCACATTCATACAAGTGAATTTTGGTCCACATTTTGGTTCAAATTAACCATGTAAGTCACTTTTCACCATATTAGAGTCATTTTGCACCCTATATGAGTCACTTTCCAGCATATATTTATAAAATTAACATGTTAACATCATATACATCGGAATTGATATCCTTTTACCACCTCTTAATTCCACTTTCATACAGGTCAATTATGTTCCACATTTTGGTTCTAATCAACCATGTAAGTCACTTTTCACCATATTAGAGTCACTTTGCACCTTATAAGAGTCACTTTCCACCATATATACAACAATTAACATGTTAACATCATATACATCCAGTTTGACATCCTTTTACCACCTATTAATGCCACTTTCATGCAAGTTATTTATTCCACATTTTGGCTCTAATCAACCATGTAAGTCACTTTTCACCATATTAGAGTCACTTTGCACCCTATAAGAGTCAATTTACCCATATATTGATACAATTAACATGTTAACATCATGTACATGCAATTAAACATCCTTTAACCACATTTTGGGAACCCCTTTCCTACAAGTCTATTTTGGGCCACATTTGGCTCTAATCAATCATGTAAGTGACTTATCACCATTTTAGAGTCACTTTGCACCTTATAAGAGTCACTTGCCATCAAGTTTTCACCATATTAGAGTCACTTTGCACCTTATAAAGGTCACTTTCACCGTATATACAACAATTAACATGTTTAACATCATATACATCCAGTTTGACATCCTTTACCACCTATTAATGCCACTTTCATGCAAATTAATTTTATTCCACATTTGGCTCTAATCAACCATGGAAGTCACTTTTCACCATATTAGAGTCATTTTGCACCCTATATGAGTCACTTTCCACCATATATTATACCAATTAACATGTTAACATCATATACATCCGAATTGACATCCTCTTACCACCTCTTAATTCCACTTTCATACAGGTCAATTTTGTTCCACATTTTGGTTCTAATCAACCATGTAAGTCACTTTTCACCATATTAGAGTCACTTTGCACCTTATAAGAGTCACTTTCCACCATATATACAAACAATTAACATCTTAACATCATATACATCCAGTTTGACATCCTTTTACCACCTATTAATGCCACTTTCATACAAGTTAATTTATTACAGATTTTGGCTCTAATCAACCATGTAAGTCACTTTTCACCATATTAGAGTCACTTTGCACCCTATAAGAGTCACTTTCCCCACATATTGATACAATTAACATGTTAACATCATGTACATGCAATTAAACATCCTTTAGCCACCTTTTGGTACCCCTTTCCTACAAGTCAATTTTGGGCCACATTTTGGCTCTAATCAATCATGTAAGTGACTTATCACCATATTAGAGTCACTTTGCACCTTATAAGAGTCACTTGCCATCATATATTGGTACAATTAACATGTTAACATCATATACATCCAATTAGAAATCCTTTTACCACCTCTTACTGCCACATTCATACAAGTCAATTTTGGTCCACATTTTGGTTCAAATTAACCATGTAAGTCACTTTTCACCATATTAGAGTCATTTTGCACTCTATATGAGTCACTTTCCACCATATATTTATACAATTAACATGTTAACATCATATACATCCGAATTGACATCCTTTTACCACCTCTTAATTCCACTTTCATACAGGTCAGTTTTGTTCCACATTTTGGTTCTAATCAACCATGTAAGTCACTTTTCACCATATTAGAGTCACTTTGCACCTTATAAGAGTCACTTTCCACCATATACACAACAATTAACATGTTAACATCATATACATCCAGTTTGACATCCTTTTACCACCTATTAATGCCACTTCATACAAGTTAATTTTATTCCACATTTTGGCTCTAATCAACCATGTAAGTCACTTTTCACCATATTAGAGTCAGTTTGCACCCTATAAGAGTCACTTTCCCCACATATTGATACAATTAACATGTTAACATCATGTACATGCAATTAAACATCCTTTAACCACCTTTGGTAACCTTTCCTACAAGTCAATTTTGGGCCACATTTTGGCTCTAATCAATCATGTAAGTGACTTATCACCATATTACAGTCACTTTGCACCTTATAAGAGTCACTTGCCATCATATATTGGTACAATTAACATGTTAACATCATATATATCCAATTAGAAATCCTTTTACCACCTCTTAGTGCCACATTCATACAAGTCAATTTTGGTTCACATTTGGTTCAAATTAAACCGTGTAAGTCACTTTTCACCATATTAGAGTCATTTTGCACCCTATATGAGTTACTTTCCACCATATATTTATACAATTAATGTAACATTATTTACATCCGAATTGACATCCTCTTGCCACCTCTTAATTCCACTTTCATACAGGTCAATTTTGTTCCATATTTTGGTTCTAATCAACCATGTAAGTCACTTTTCACCATATTAGAGTCACTTTTGCACCTTATAAGGAGTCACTTTCCACCATATATACAACAATTAACATGTTAACATCATATACATCCAGTTTGACATCCTTTTACCACCTATAATGCCACTTTCATACAAGTTAATTTTATTACACATTTTGGCTCTAATCAACCATGTAAGTCACTTTTCACCATATTAGAGTCACTTTGCACCCTATAAGAGTCACTTTCCCCACATATGATACAATTAACATGTTAACATCATGTACATGCAATTAAACATCCTTTAGCCACCGTTTGGTACCCCTTTCCTACAAGTCAATTTTGGGCCACATTTTGGCTCTAATCAATCATGTAAGTGATTTATCACCATATTAGAGTCACTTTGCACCTTATAAGAGTCACTTGCCATCATATATTGGTACAATTAACATGTTAACATCATATACATCCAATTAGAAATCCTTTTACCACCTCTTACTGCCACATTCATACAAGTCAATTTTGGTCCACATTTTGGTTCAAATTAACCATGTAAGTCACTTTTCACCATATTAGAGTCATTTTGCACCCTATATGAGTCACTTTGCAGCATATATTTATACAATTAACATGTTAACATCATATACATCCGAATTGACATCCTTTTACCACCTCTTAATTCCACTTTCATACAGGTCAATTTTGTTCCACATTTTGGTTCAAACAACCATGTAATTAAGTTTTCACCATATTAGAGTCACTTTGCACCTTATAAAGGTCACTTTCCACCGTATATACAACAATTAACATGTTAACATCATATACATCCAGTTTGACATCCTTTTACCACCTATTAATGCCCTTTCATGCAAATTAATTTTATTCCACATTTTGGCTCTAATCAACCATGTAAGTCACTTTTTACCATATTAGAGTCATTTTGCACCCTATATGAGTCACTTTCCACCATATATTTATACAATTAACATGTTAACATCATATACATCCGAATTGACATCCTCTTACCACCTCTTAATTCCACTTTCATACAGGTCAATTTTGTTCCACATTTTTGGTTCTAATCAACCATGTAAGTCACTTTTCACCATATTAGAGTCACTTTTGCACCTTATAAGAGTCACTTTCCACCATATATACAACAATTAACATCTTAACATCATATACATCCAGTTTGACATCCTTTTACCACCTATTAATGCCACTTCATACAAGTTAATTTTATTATAGATTTTGGCTCTAATCAACCATGTAAGTCACTTTTCACCATATTAGAGTCACTTTGCACCCTATAAGAGTCACTTTCCCCACATATTGATACAATTAACATGTTAACATCATGTACATGCAATTAAACATCCTTTAGCCACCTTTTGGTACCCCTTTCCTACAAGTCAATTTTGGGCCACATTTTGGCTCTATCAATCATGTAAGTGACTTATCACCATATTAGAGTCACTTTGCACCTTATAAGAGTCACTTGCCATCATACATTGGTACAATTAACATGTTAACATCATATACATCCAATTAGAAATCGTTTTACCACCTCTTACTTGCCACATTCATACAAGTGCATTTTGGTCCACATTTTGGTTCAAATTAACCATGTAAGTCACTTTTCACCATATTAGAGTCATTTTGCACTCTATATGAGTCACTTTCCAGCCATATATTTATAACAATTAAACATGTTAACATCATATACATCCGGAATTGACTATCCTTTTACCACCTCTTAATTCCACTTTCATACAGGTTCAATTTATGTTCCACATTTTGGTTCTAATCAACCATGTAAGTCACTTTTCACCATATTAGAGTCACTTTGCACCTTAATAAGAGTCACTTTCCACCAATATCACAACAATTAACATGTTAACATCCATATATATCCAGTTTGACATCCTTTTACCACCTATTAATGCCACTTTCATACAAGTTAATTTTATTCCACATTTTGGCTCTAATCAACCATGTAAGTCACTTTTCACCATATTAGAGTCACTTTGCACCCTATAAGAGTCACTTTCCCCACATATTGATACAATTAACATGTTAACATCATGTACATGCAATTAAACATCCTTTAGCCACCTTTTGGTACCCTTTCCTACAAGTCAATTTTGGGCCACATTTTGGCTCTAATCAATCATGTAAGTGACTTATCACCATATTAGAGTCACTTTGCACCTTATAAGAGTCACTTGCCATCATATATTGGTACAATTAACATGTTAACATCATATACATCCAATTAGAAATCCTTTTACCACCTCTTAGTGCCACATTCATACAAGTCAATTTTGGTCCACATTTTGGTTCAAATTAACCATGTAAGTCACTTTTCACCATATTAGAGTCATTTTGCACCCTATATGAGTCACTTTCCACCATATATTTATACAATTAACATGTTAACATCATATACATCCGAATTGACATCCTTTTACCACCTCTTAATTCCACTTTCATACAGGTCAATTTTGTTCCATTTTGGTTCTAATCAACCATGTAAGTCACTTTTCACCATATTAGAGTCACTTTGCACCTTATAAGAGTCACTTTCCACCATATATACAACAATTAACATGTTAACATCATATACATCCAGTTTGACATCCTTTTACCACCTATTAATGCCACTTTCATACAAGTTAATTTTATTACACATTTTGGCTCTAATCAACCATGTAAGTCACTTTTCACCATATTAGAGTCACTTTGCACCCTATAAGAGTCACTTTCCCCACATATGATACAATTAACATGTTAACATCATGTACATGCAATTAAACATCCTTTAGCCACCGTTTGGTACCCCTTTCCTACAAGTCAATTTTGGGCCACATTTTGGCTCTAATCAATCATGTAAGTGATTTCACCATATTAGAGTCACTTTGCACCTTATAAGAGTCACTTGCCATCATATATTGGTACAATTAACATGTTAACATCATATACATCCAATTAGAAATCCTTTTACCACCTCTTACTGCCACATTCATACAAGTCAATTTTGGTCCACATTTTGGTTCAAATTAACCATGTAAGTCACTTTTCACCATATTAGAGTCATTTTGCACCCTATATGAGTCACTTTCCACCATATATTTATACAATTAACATGTTAACATCATATACATCCGAATTGACATCCTTTTACCACTCTTAATTCCACTTTCATACAGGTCATTTTGTTCCACATTTTGGTTCTAATCAACCATGTAAGTCACTTTTCACCATATTAGAGTCACTTTGCACCTTCTATAGCGTCACTTTTCCACCATATACACAACAATTAACATGTTAACATCATATACATCCAGTTTGACATCCTTTTACCACCTATTACTGCCACTTTCATACAAGTTAATTTTATTCCACATTTTGGCTCTAATCAACCATGTAAGTCACTTTTCACCATATTAGAGTCAGTTTGCACCCTATAAGAGTCAACTTTCCCCACATATGATCAATTAACATGTTAACATCATGTACATGCACATTAAACATCCTTTAACCACCTTTTGGTAACCCTTCCTACAAGTCAATTTTGGGCCACATTTTGGCTCTAACTCAATCATGTAAGTGCACTTATCACCATATTACAGTCACTTTGCACCTTATAAGAGTCACTTGCCATCATATATTGGTACAATTAACATGTTAACATCATATATATCCAATTAGAAATCCTTTTACCACCTCTTAGTGCCACATTCATACAAGTCAATTTTGGTTCACATTTTTGGTTCAAATTAACCGTGTAAGTCACTTTTCACCATATTAGAGTCATTTTGCACCCTATATGAGTACTTTCCACCATATATTTATACAATTAACATGTTAACATATTACATCCGAATTGACATCCTTGCCACCTCTTAATTCCACTTTCATACAGGTCAATTTTGTTCCATATTTGGTTCTAATCAACCATGTAAGTCACTTTTCACCATATTAGAGTCACTTTGCACCTTATAAGAGTCACTTTCCACCATATATACAACAATTAACATGTTAACATCATATACATCCAGTTTGACATCCTTTTACCACCTATTAATGCCACTTTCATACAAGTTAATTTTATTACACATTTTGGCTCTAATCAACCATGTAAGTCACTTTTCACCATATTAGAGTCACTTTGCACCCTATAAGAGTCACTTTCCCCACATATTGATACAATTAACATGTTAACATCATGTACATGCAATTAAACATCCTTTAGCCACCGTTTGGTACCCCTTTCCTACAAGTCAATTTTGGGCCACATTTTGGCTCTAATCAATCATGTAAGTGATTTATCACCATATTAGAGTCACTTTGCACCTTATAAGAGTCACTTGCCATCATATATTGGTACAATTAACATGTTAACATCATATACATCCAATTAGAAATCCTTTTACCACCTCTTACTGCCACATTCATACAAGTCAATTTTGGTCCACATTTTGGTTCAAATTAACCATGTAAGTCACTTTTCACCATATTAGAGTCATTTTGCACCCTATATGAGTCACTTTGCAGCATATATTTATACAATTAACATGTTAACATCATATACATCCGAATTGACATCCTTTTACCACCTCTTAATTCCACTTTCATACAGGTCAATTTTGTTCCACATTTTGGTTCTAAACAACCATGTAATTAAGTTTTCACCATATTAGAGTCACTTTGCACCTTATAAAGGTCACTTTCCACCGTATATACAACAATTAACATGTTAACATCATATACATCCAGTTTGACATCCTTTTACCACCTATTAATGCCACTTTCATGCAATTAATTTTATTCCACATTTTGGCTCTAATCAACCATGTAAGTCACTTTTACCATATTAGAGTCATTTTGCACCCTATATGAGTCACTTTCCACCATATATTTATACAATTAACATGTTAACATCATATACATCCGAATTGACATCCTCTTACCACCTCTTAATTCCACTTTCATACAGGTCAATTTTGTTCCACATTTTGGTTCTAATCAACCATGTAAGTCACTTTTCACCATATTAGAGTCACTTTGCACCTTATAAGAGTCACTTTCCACCATATATACAACAATTAACATTAACATCATATACATCCAGTTTGACATCCTTTTACCACCTATTAATGCCACTTTCATACAAGTTAATTTTATTACAGATTTTGGCTCTAATCAACCATGTAAGTCACTTTTCACCATATTAGAGTCACTTTGCACCCTAAAGAGTCACTTTCCCCACATATTGATACAATTAACATGTTAACATCATGTACATGCAATTACACATCCTTTAGCCACCTTTTGGTACCCCTTTCTACAAGTCAATTTTGGGCCACATTTTGGCTCTAATCAATCATGTAAGTGACTTATCACCATATTAGAGTCACTTTGCACCTTATAAGAGTCACTTGCCATCATATATTGGTACAATTAACATGTTTAACATCCTATACATCCAATAGAAATCCGTTTTACCACCTCTTACTGCCACATTCATACAAGTCAATTTTGGTCCACATTTTGGTTCAAATTAACCATGTAAGTCACTTTTCACCATATTAGAGTCATTTTGCACTCTATATGAGTCACTTTCCACACTATATTTATACAATTAAACATGTTAACATCATATACATCCGAATTGACATCCTTTTACCACCTCTTAATTCCACTTCAATACAGGTCAGTTTTGTTCCACAATTTTGGTTCTAATCAACCATGTAAGTCACTTTTCACCATATTAGAGTCACTTTGCACCTTATAAGAGTCACTTTCCACCATATACCAACAATTAACATGTTAAAATCATATATATCCAGTTTGACATCCTTTTACCACCTATTAATGCCACTTTCATACAAGTTAATTTTATTCCACATTTTGGCTCTAATCAACCATGTAAGTCACTTTTCACCATATTAGAGTCAGTTTGGCACCCTATAAGAGTCACTTCCCCACATATTGATACAACTTAACATGTTAACATCATGTACATGCAATTAACACTCCTTTAACACCTTTTGGTAACCCTTTCCTACAAGTCAATTTTGGGCCACATTTTGGCTCTAATCAATCTGTAAGTGACTTATCCCCATATTACAGTCACTTTGCACCTTATAAGAGTCACTTGCCATCATATATTGGTACAATTAACATGTTAACATCATATTACATCCAATTAGGAATCCTTTTACCACCTCTTAGTGCCACATTCATACAAGTCAATTTTGGTTCACATTTTGGTTCACATTAACCGTGTAAGTCACTTTTCACATATTAGAGTCATTTTGCACCCTATATGAGTTACTTTCCACCATATATTTATACAATTAACATGTTAACATCATTTACATCCGAATTGACATCCTCTTGCCACCTCTTAATTCCACTTTCATACAGGTCAATTTGTTCCATATTTGGTTCTAATCAACCATGTAAGTCACTTTTCACCATATTAGAGTCACTTTGCACCTTATAAGAGTCACTTTCCACCATATATACAACAATTAACATGTTAACATCATATACATCCAGTTTGACATCCTTTTACCACCTATTAATGCCACTTTCATACAAGTTAATTTTATTACACATTTTGGCTCTAATCAACCATGTAAGTCACTTTTCACCATATTAGAGTCACTTTGCACCCTATAAGAGTCACTTTCCCCACATATTGATACAATTAACATGTTAACATCATGTACATGCAATTAAACATCCTTTAGCCACCGTTTGGTACCCCTTTCCTACAAGTCAATTTTGGGCCAATTTTGGCTCTAATCAATCATGTAAGTGATTTATCACCATATAGAGTCACTTTGCACCTTATAAGAGTCACTTGCCATCATATATTGGTACAATTAACATGTTAACATCATATACATCCAATTAGAAATCCTTTTACCACCTCTTACTTGCCACATGCATACAAGTCAATTTGGTCCACATTTTGGTTCAAATTAACCATGTAAGTCACTTTTCACCATATTAGAGTCATTTGCACCCTATATGAGTCACTTTCCAGCATATATTATTACAAATAACATGTAACATTATATACATCCGAATTGACATCCTTTTACCACCTCTTAATTCCACTTTCATACAGGTCAATTTTGTTCCACATTTTGGTTCTAATCAACCATGTAAGTCACTTTTCACCATATTAGAGTCACTTTGCACCTTATAAAGACACTTTCCACCGTATATACAACAATTAACATGTTAACATCATATACATCCAGTTTGAATCCTTTTACCACCTATTAATGCCACTTTCATGCAAATTAATTTTATTCCACATTTGGCTCTAATCAACCATGTAAGTCACTTTTCACCATATTAGAGTAACTTTCACCCTATAAGAGTCACTTTCCCCATATATTGATACAATTAACATGTTAAAATCATGTACAACAATTAATTATCCTTTAACACCTTTTGGTACCCCTCTTTCCTACAAGTCAATTTTGGGGCCACATTTGGCTCTAATCAATCATGTAAGTGACTTATCACCATATTAGAGTCACTTTGCACCTTATAAGAGTCACTTGCCATCATATATTGGTACATTAACTTGTTAACATCATATACATTCAATTAGAAATCCTTTTACCACCTCTTGGTGCCACATTCATACAAGTCAATTTGGTCCACATTTGGTTCTAATTAACTATGTAAGTCACTTTTCACCATATTCGAGTCATTTTGCTCCCTATATGAATCACTTTCCACAATCTATTTGTATAATTAACATGTTAACATCATATACATCCAATTTGACATCCATTTTACCACCTATTAATGCCACTTTCATACAAGTTAATGTTATTCCACATTTTGGCTCTAATCAACCATGTAAGTCACTTTTCACCATATTAGAGTCACTTTGCACCCTATAAGAGTCACTTTCATCATATATTGATACAATTAACATTTAACATCATGTACATGCAATTAAACATCCTTTAACCACCTTTTGGTACCCCTTTCCCACAAGTCAATTTTGGGCCACATTTTGGCTTTAATCAATCATGTAAGTGACTTATCACCATATTAGAGTTACTTTGCACCTTATAAGAGTCACTTGCCATCATATATTGGTACAATTACATGTTAACATCATATACATCCAATTAGAAATCCTTTTACCACCTCTTACTGCCACATTCATACAAGTCAATTTTGGTCCACATTTTGGTTCAAATTAACCATGTAAGTCACTTTTCACCATATTAGAGTCATTTGCACCCTAATATGAGTCACTTTCCAGCATATATTTATACAATAACAAGTTAAAATCATATACATCCGAATTGACATCCTTTTACCACCTCTTAATTCCACTTTCATACAGGTCAATTTTGTTCCACATTTTGGTTCTAATCAACCATGTTCACTTTTCACCATATTAGAGTCACTTTGCACCTATTAAAAGACACTTTCCACCGTATATACAACAATTAACATGTTAACATCAATATACATCCAGTTTGACATCCTTTTACCACCTATTAATGCCACTTTCATGCAAATTAATTTTATTCCACATTTTGGCTCTAATCAACCATGTAAGTCACTTTTCACCATATTAGAGTAACTTTGCACCCTATAAGAGTCACTTTCCCCATATTATTGATACAATTAACATGTTAAAATCATGTACAAACAATTAATCATCCTTTAACCCACTTTTGGTACCCCTTTCCTACAAGTCAATTTTGGGCCACATTTTGGCTCTAATCAATCATGTAAGTGACTTATCACCATATTAGAGTGACTTTGCACCTTATAAGAGTCACTTGCCATCATATATTGGTACAAATTAACTTGTTAACATCATATACATTCAATTAGAAATCCTTTTACCATCTCTTGGTGCACATTCATACAAGTCAATTTTGGTCCACATTTTGGTTCTAATTAACCATGTAGTCACTTTTCACCATATTCGAGTCATTTTTGCTCCCTATATGAGTCACTTTCCACAATCTATTTGTATAATTAACATGTTAACATCATATACATCCAATTTGACATCCTTTTTCCACCTATTAATGCCACTTTCATACAAGTTAATGTTATTCCACATTTTGGCTCTAATCAACCATGTAAGTCACTTTTCACCATATTAGAGTCACTTTGCACCCTATAAGAGTCACTTTCCCCATATATTGATACAATTAACATGTTAACATCATGTACATGCAATTAAACATCCTTTAACCACCTTTTGGTACCCCTTTTCCCACAAGTCAATTTTGGCCCACATTTTGGCTTTAAATCAATCATGTAAGTGACCTATCACCATATTAGAGTTACTTTGCACCTTATAAGGAGTAACTTGCCATCATATATTGGTACAATTAAACATGTTAACATCATATACATCCAATTAGAAATCCTTTTACCCACCTCTTAGTGCCACATTCATACAAGTCAATTTTAGTTCACATTTTGGTTCAAATTAACCGTGTAAGTCACTTTTCACCATATTAGAGTCATTTTGCACCCTAATGAGTTACTTTCCACCATATATTTATACAATTAACATGTTAACATCATATACATCCGAATTGACATCCTCTTAGCCACCTCTTAATTCCACTTTCATACAGGTCAATTTTGTTCCACATTTTGGTTCTAATCAACCCATGTAAGTCACTTTTCACCATATTAGAGTCACTTTGCACCTTATAAGAGTCACTTTCCACCATATACAACAATTAACATGTTAACATCATATACATCCAGTTTGACATCCTTTTACCACCTATTAATGCCACTTTCATACAAGTTAATTTTATTACACATTTTGGCTCTAATCAACCATGTAAGTCACTTTTAACCATATTAGAGTCACTTTGCACCCTATAAGAGTCACTTCCCCACATATTGATACAATTAACAATGTTAACATCATGTACATGCAATTAAACATCCTTTAGCCACCATTTGGTATCCCTTTCCTACAAGTCAATTTTGGGCCACAATTTTGGCTCTAATCAATCATGTAAGTGATTTATCACCATATTAGAGTCACTTTGCACCTTATAAGAGTCACTTGCCATCATATATTTGTACAATTAACATGTTAACATCATATACATCCAATTAGAAATCCTTTACCACCTCTTTCTGCCACATTCATACAAGTCAATTTGGTCCACATTTTGGTTCAAATTAACCATGTAAGTCACTTTTTCACCATATTAGAGTCATTTTGCACCCTATATGAGTCACTTCCAGCATATATTTATACAATTAACATTTTAACATCATATACATCCAGTTTGACATCCTTTTACGTGCCACTTTCATGCAAATTAATTTTATTCCACATTTTGGCTCTAATCAACCATGTAAGTCACTTTTCACCCTATTAGAGTCATTTTGCACCCTATATGAGTCCCTTTCCACCATATATTTATACAATTAACATGTTAACATTATATACATCCGAATTGACATCCTCTTACCACCTCTTAATTCCACTTTCATACAGGTCAATTTTGTTCCACATTTTGGTTCTAATCAACCAGGTAAGTCACTTTTCACCATATTAGAGTCACTTTGCACCTTATAAGAGTCACTTTCCACATATATACAACAATTAACATGTGAACATCATATACATCCAGTTTGACATCCTTTTACCACCTATTAATGCCACTTTCATACAAGTTAATTTTATTACACATTTTTGGCTCTAATCAACCATGTAAGTCACTTTTCACCATATTAGAGTCACTTTGCACCCTATAAGAGTCACTTTCCCCCACATATTGATACAATTAACATGTTAACATCATGTACATGCAATTAAACATCCTTTAGCCACCTTTTGGTACCCCTTTCCTACAAGTCAATTTTGGGCCACATTTTGGCTCTAATCAATCATGTAAGTGACTTATCACCATATTAGAGTCACTTTGCACCTTATAGAGTCACTTGCCATCATATATTGGTACAATTAACATGTTAACATCATATACATCCAGTAGAAATCCTTTTACCACCTCTTACTGCCACATTCATACAAGTCAATTTTGGTCCACATTTTGGTTCAAATTAACCATGTAAGTCACTTTTCACCATATTAGAGTCATTTTGCACCCTATATGAGTCACTTTCCAGCATATATTTATACAATTAACATGTTAACATCATATACATCCGAATTGAGATCCTTTTACCACCTCTTAATTCCACTTTCATACAGGTCAATTTTGTTCCACATTTTGGTTCTAATCAACCATGTAAGTCACTTTTCACCATATTAGAGTCACTTTGCACCTTATAAAAACACTTTCCACCGTATATACAACAATTAACATGTTAACATCATATACATCCAGTTTGACATCCTTTTACCCACCTATTAATGCCACTTTCATGCAAATTAATTTTATTCCCACATTTTGGCTCTAATGAACCATGTAAGTCACTTTTCACCATATTAGAGTAACTTTGCACCCTATAAGAGTCACTTTCCCCCCATATATTGATACAATTAACATGTTAAAATCATGTACAACAATTAATCATCCTTTAACCACCTTTGGTACCCCTTTCCTACAAGTCAATTTTGGGCCACATTTTGGCTCTAATCAATCATGTAAGTGACTTATCACCATATTAGAGTGACTTGCACCTTATAAGAGTCACTTGCCATCATATATTGGTACAAGTAACTTGTTAACATCATATCCATTCAATTAGAAATCCTTTATTACCACCTCTTGGTGCCACATTCATACAAGTCAATTTTGGTCCACATTTTGGTTCTAATTAACCATGTAAGTCACTTTTCACCATATTCGAGTCATTTTGCTCCCTATATGAGTCACTTTCCACAATCTATTTGTATAATTAACATGTTAACATCATATACATCCAATTTGACATCCTTTTACCACCTATTAATGCCACTTTCATACAAGTTAATGTTATTCCACATTTTGGCTCTAATCAACCATGTAAGTCACTTTTCACCATATTAGAGTCACTTTGCACCCTATAAGAGTCACTTTCCCCATATATTGATACAATTAACATGTTAACATCATGTACATGCAATTAAACATCCTTTAGCCACCTTTTAGTACCCCTTTCCTATAAGTCAATTTTGGGCCACATTTTGGCTCTAATCAATCATGTAAGTGACTTATCACCATATTAGAGTTACTTTGCACCTTATAAGAGTCACTTGCCATCATATATTGGTACAATTAACATGTTAACATCATATACATCCAATTAGAAATCCTTTTACCACCTCTTACTGCCACATTCATACAAGTCAATTTTGGTCCACATTTTGGTTCAAATTAACCATGTAAGTCACTTTTCACCATATTAGAGTCATTTTGCACCTATATGAGTCACTTTCCAGCATATATTATACAATTAACATGTTAACATATACATCCGAATTGACATCCTTTTACCACCTCTTAATTCCACTTTCATACAGGTCAATTTTGTTCCACATTTAAACTAATGTACAGTCAGATCACATTTCGACCTTTCATTAGAGTCACTTTCGCACCTAATACAACCATTCCACCATACACAATTAACATCATATAACATCCAGTTATGCACTTTATCCTTTTACCACCTATTAATGCCACTTTCATGCAAATTAATTTTATTCCACATTTTGGCTCTAATCAACCATGTAAGTCACTTTTCACCATATTAGAGTAACTTTGCACCCTATAAGAGTCACTTTCCCATATATTGATACAATTAACATGTTAAAATCATGTACAACAATTAATCATCCTTTAACCACCTTTTGGTACCCCTTTCCTACAAGTCAATTTTGGGCCACATTTTGGCTCTAATTAATCATGTGACTTATCACCATATTAGTTGCACCTTATAAGAGTCACTTGCCATATATATTGGTACAATTAACTTGTTAACATTATATACATTCAATTAGAAATCCTTTTACCACCTCTTGGTGCCACATTCATACAAGTCAATTTTGGTCCACATTTTGGTTCTAATTAACCATGTAAGTCACTTTTCACCATATTCGAGTCATTTTGCTCCCTATATGAGTCACTTTCCACAATCTATTTGTATAATTAACATGTTAACATCATATACATCCAATTTGACATCCTTTTACCACCTATTAATGCCACTTTCATACAAGTTAATGTTATTCCACATTTTGGCTCTAATCAACAATGTAAGTCACTTTTCACCATATTAGAGTCACTTTGCACCCTATAAGAGTCACTTTCCCCATATATTGATACAATTAACATGTTAACATCATGTACATGCAATTAAACATCCTTTAGCCACCTTTTGGTACCCCTTTCCTATAAGTCAATTTTGGGCCACATTTTGGCTCTAATCAATCATGTAGTGACTTATCACCATATTAGAGTTACTTTGCACCTTATAGAGTCATTTGCCATCATATATTGGTACAATTAACATGTTAACATCATATACATCCAATTAGAATCCTTTTACCACCTCTTAGTGCCACATTCATACAAGTCAATTTTGGTTCACATTTTGGTTCAAATTAACCGTGTAAGTCACTTTTCACCATATTAGAGTCATTTTGCACCCTATATGAGTTACTTTCCACCATATATTTATACAATTAACATGTTAACATCATATACATCCGAATTGACATCCTTTTACCATCTCTTAATTCCACTTCATACAGGTCAATTTTGTTCCACATTTTGGTTCTAATCAACCATGTAAGTCACTTTTCACCATATTAGAGTCACTTTGCACCTTATAAGAGTCACTTTCCACCATATATACAACAATTAACATGTTAACATCATATACATCCAGTTTGACATCCTTTTACCACCTATTAATGCCACTTTCATACAAGTTAATTTTATTACATATTTTGGCTCTAATCAACCATGTAAGTCACTTTTCACCATATTAGAGTCACTTTGCACCCTATAAGAGTCACTTTCCCCACATATTGATACAATTAACATGTTAACATCATGTACATGCAATTAAACATCCTTTAGCCACCTTTTGGTACCCCTTTCCTACAAGTCAATTTTGGGCCACATTTTGGCTCTAATCAATCATGTAAGTGACTTATCACCATATTAGAGTCACTTTGCACCTTATAAGAGTCATTGCCTCATATATTGGTACAATTAACATGTTAATCATATACATCCAATTAGAAATCCTTTTACCACCTCTTACTGCCATTCATACAAGTCAATTTTGGTCCACATTTTGGTTCAAATTAACCATGTAAGTCACTTTTCACCATATTAGAGTCATTTTGCACCCTATATGAGTCACTTTCCAGCATATATTTATACAATTAACATGTTAACATCATATACATCCGAATTGACATCCTTTTACCACCTCTTAATTCCACTTTCATACAGGTCAATTTTGTTCCACATTTGGTTCTAATCAACCATGTAAGTCACTTTTCACCATATTAGAGTCACTTTGCACCTTATAAAAGACACTTTCCACCGTATATACAACAATTAACATTTAAATCATATACATCCAGTTTGACATCCTTTTACCACCTATTAATGCCACTTTCATGCAAATTAATTTTATTCCACATTTTGGCTCTAATCAACCATGTAAGTCACTTTTCACCATATTAGAGTAACTTTGCACCCTATAAGAGTCACTTTCCCATATATTGATACAATTAACATGTTAAATCATGTACAACAATTAATCATCCTTTAACCACCTTTGGTACCCCTTTCCTACAAGTCAATTTGGGCCACATTTTGGCTCTAATCAATCATGTAAGTGACTTATCACCATATTAGAGTCACTTTGCCCTTATAAGAGTCACTTGCCATCATATATTGGTACAATTAACTTGTTAACATCATATACATTCAATTAGAAATTTTACCACCTCTTGGTGCCACATTCATACAAGTCATTTTGGTCCACATTTTGGTTTAATTAACCATGTAAGTCACTTTTCACCATATTAGAGTCATTTTGCTCCCTATATGAGTCACTTTCCACAATCTATTTGTATAATTAACATGTTAACATCATATACATCCAATTGACATCCTTTTACCACCTATTAATGCCACTTTCATACAAGTTAATGTTATTCCACATTTTCGCTCTAATCAACCATTAAGTCACTTTTCACCATATTAGAGTCACTTTGCACCCTATAAGAGTCACTTTCCCCATATATGATACAATTAACATGTTAACATCATGTACATGCAATTAAACATCCTTTAACCACCTTTGGTACCCCTTTCCCACAAGTCAATTTTGGGCCACATTTTGGCTTTAATCAATCATGTAAGTGACTTATCACCATATTAGAGTACTTTGCACCTTATAAGAGTCACTTGCCATCATATATTGGTACAATTAACATGTTAACATCATATACATCCAATTAGAAATCCTTTACCACCTCTTACTGCCACTTCATACAAGTCAATTTTGGTCCACATTTTGGTTCAAATTAACCATGTAAGTCACTTTTCACCATATTAAAGTCATTTTGCACCCTATATGAGTCACTTTCCAGCATATTTATACAATTAACATGTTAACATCATATACATCCGAATTGACATCCTTTTACCACCTCTTAATTCCACTTTCATACAGGTCAATTTTGTTCCACATTTGGTTCTAATCAACCATGTAAGTAATTTTCACCATATTAGAGTCACTTTGCATCTTATAAAGGTCACTTTCCACCGTATATACAACAATTAACATGTTAACATCATATACATCCAGTTTGACATCCTTTTACCACCTATTAATGCCACTTTCATGCAATTAATTTTATTCCACATTTTGGCTCTAAACAACCATGTAAGTCACTTTTCACCATATTAGAGTCATTTTGCACCCTATATGAGTCACTTTCCACCATATATTTATACAATTAACATGTTAACATCATATACATCCGAATTGACATCCTTTTACCATTAATTCCACTTTCATACAGGTCAATTTTGTTCCACATTTTGGTTCTAATCAACCATGTAAGTCACTTTTCACCATATTAGAGTCACTTTGCACCCTATAAGAGTCACTTTCCCAATATTGATACATTAACATGTTAACATCATGTACATGCAATTAAACATCCTTTAGCCACCTTTTGGTACCCCTTTCCTATAAGTCAATTTTGGGCCACATTTTGGCTCTAATCAATCATGTAAGTGACTTATCACCATATTAGAGTTACTTTGCACCTTATAAGAGTCACTTGGCCATCATATATTGGTACAATAACATGTTAACATCATATACATCCAATTAGAAATCCTTTTACCACCTCTTAGTGCCACATTCATACAAGTCAATTTTTGGTTCACATTTTGGTTCAAATTAACCGTGTAAGTCACTTTTCACCATATTAGAGTCATTTTGCACCCCTATATGAGTACTTTCCACCATATATTTATACACTTAACATGTTAACATCATATACATCCGAATGACATCCTCTTTACCACCTCTTAATTCCACTTTCATACAGGTCAATTTTGTTCCACATTTTGGTTCTAATCAACCATGTAAGTCACTTTTCACCCATATTAGAGTCACTTTGCACCTTTATAGAGTCACTTTCCACCATATATACAACAATTAACATGTTAACATCATATACATCCGTTTGACATCCTTTTACCACCTATAATGCCACTTTCATACAAGTTAATTTATTACACATTTTGGTTCTAATAAACCATGTAAGTCACTTTTCACCATATTAGAGTCACTTTGCACCCTATAAGAGTCACTTTCCCCCACATATTGATACAATTAACATGTTAACATCATGTACATGCAATTAAACATCCTTTAGCCACCGTTTGGTACCCTTCCTACAAGTCAATTTTGGGCACACA
This sequence comes from Apium graveolens, assembly GCF_009905375.1. Classification (NCBI taxonomy): domain Eukaryota; kingdom Viridiplantae; phylum Streptophyta; class Magnoliopsida; order Apiales; family Apiaceae; genus Apium; species Apium graveolens. The sequence continues at coordinate 46,458 of NW_027421355.1, forward strand.
TTTTAGCTCTAATCAATCATGTAAGTGATTTATCACCATATTAGAGTCACTTTGCCACCTTATAAGAGTCACTTGCCATCATATATGGTACAATTAACATGTTAACATCATATACACCAATTAGAAATCCTTTTACCACCTCTTACTGCCACATTCATACAAGTCAATTTTGGTCCACATTTGGTTCAATTAACCATGTAAGTCACTTTTTCACCATATTAGAGTCATTTTGCACCTATGAGTCACTTTCCAGCATATATTTATACAATTAACATATAACATCATATACATCCGAATTGACATCCTTTACCACCTCTTAATTCCACTTTCATACAGGTCAATTTGTTCCTTATTTTGGTTCTAATCAACCATGTAAGTCACTTTTCACCATATTAGAGTCACTTTGCACCTTATAAAAGACACTTTCCACCGTATATACAACAATTAACATGTTAACATATTACATCCAGTTTGACATCTTTTACCACTATTAATGCCACTTTCATACAAGTTAATTTTATTACACATTTTGGCTCTAATCAACCATGTAAGTCACTTTTCTACCATATTAGAGTCACTTTGCACCCTATAAGAGTCACTTTCCCCATCATATTGATACAATTAACATGTTAACATCATGTACATGCAATTAAACATCCTTTAGCCACCTTTTGGTACCCCTTTCCTACAAGTCAATTTTGGGCCACATTTTGGCTCTAATCAATCATGTAAGTGACTTATCACCATATTAGAGTCACTTTGCACCTTATAAGAGTCACTTGCCATCATATATTGGTACAATTAACATGTTAACATCATATACATCCAATTAGAAATCCTTTTACCACCTCTTACTGCCACATTCATACAAGTCAATTTTGGTCCACATTTTGGTTCAAATTAACCATGTAAGTCACTTTTCACCATATTAAAGTCATTTTGCCACCCTATATGAGTCACTTTCCAGCATATATTTATACAATTAACATGTTAACATCATATACATCCGAATTGACATCCTTTTACCACGTCTTAATTCCACCTTTCATACAGGTCAATTTTGTTCCACATTTTGGTTCTAATCAACCATGTAAGTAACTTTTTCACCATATAGAGTCACTTTGCATCCTTATAAAGGTCACTTTCCACCGTATATACAACAATTAACATGTTAACATCATATACATCCAGTTTGACACCCTTTTACACCTATTAATGCCACTTTCATGCAAATTAATTTTATTCCACATTTTGGCTCTAAACAACCATGTAAGTCACTTTTCATCATATTAGAGTCATTTTGCACCCTATATGAGTCACTTTCCACCATATTATTTATACAATTAACATGTTAACATCATATACATCCGAATTGACATCCTCTTACCACCCTCTTAATTCCACTTTCATACAGGTCAAATTTTGTTCCACATTTGGTTTCTAATCAACCATGTAAGTCACTTTTCACCATATTAGAGTCACTTTGCACGTTATAAGAGTCACTTTCCACCATATATACAACAATTAACATGTTAACATCAATATACATCCAGTTTGACATCCTTTTACCACCTATTAATGCCACTTTCATACAAGTTAATTTTATTACACATTTTGGCTCTAATCAACCATGTAAGTCACTTTTCACCAATATTAGAGTCACTTTGCACCCTATAAGAGTCACTTTCCCCACATATTGATACAATTAACATGTTAACATCATGTACATGCAATTAAACATCCTTTAGCCACCGTTTGGTACCCCTTTCCTACAATGTCAATTTTGGGCCACATTTTGGCTCTAATCAATCATGTAAGTGACTTATCACCATATTAGAGTTACTTTGCACCTTATAAGAGTCACTGCCATCATATATTGGTACAATTAACATGTTAACATCATATACATCAATTAGAAATCCTTTTACCACCTCTTAGTGCCACATTCATACAAGTCAATTTTGGTTCCACATTTTGGTTCAAATTAACCGTGTAAGTCACTTTTCACCATATTAGAGTCATTTTGCACCCTATATGAGTTACTTTCCACCATATATTTATACAATTAACATGTTAACATCTATACATCCGAATTGACATCCTTTACCACCTCTTAATTCCACTTTCATACAGGTCAATTTTGTTCCACATTTTGGTTCTAATCAACCATGTAAGTCACTTTTCACCATATTAGAGTCACTTTGCACCTTATAAGAGTCACTTTCCACCATATATACAACAATTAACATGTTAACATCATATACATCCAGTTTGACATCCTTTTAACCACCTATTAATGCCATTTTCATACAAGTTAATTTTATTACACATTTTGGCTCTAATCAACCATGTAAGTCACTTTTTCACCATATTAGAGTCACTTTGCACCCTATAAGAGTCACTTTCCCCACATATTGATACAATTAACATGTTAACATCATGTACATGCAATTAAACATCCTTTAGCCACCGTTTGGTACCCCCTTTCCTACAAGTCAATTTTGGGCCACATTTTGGCTCTAATCAATCATGTAAGGATTTATCACCATATTAGAGTCACTTTGCACCTTATAAGAGTCACTTGCCATCATATATTGGTACAATTACATGTTAACATCATATACATCCAATTAGAAATCCTTTTACCACCTCTTACTGCCACATTCATACAAGTCAATTTTGGTCCACATTTTGGTTCAAATAACCATGTAAGTCACTTTTCACCATATTAGAGTCATTTTGCACCCTATATGAGTCACTTTCCAGCATATATTTATACAATTAACATGTTAAATCATATACATCCGAATTGACATTCCTTTTACCACCTCTTAATTCCACTTTCATACAGGTCAATTTTTGTTCCACATTTTGGTTCTAATCAACCATGTAAGTCACTTTTCACCATATTAGAGTCACTTTGCACCTTATAAAAGACACTTCCACCGTATATACAACAATTAACATGTTAACATCATATACATCCAGTTTGACATCCTTTTACCACCTATTAATGCCACTTTCATGCAAATTAATTTTATTCCATATTTTGGCTCTAATCAACCATGTAAGTCACTTTTCACCATATTAGAGTAACTTTGCACCCTATAAGAGTCACTTCCCCATATATTGATACAATTAACATTTTAAAATCATGTACAACAATTAATCATCCTTTAACCACCTTTTGGTACCCCTTTCCTACAAGTCAATTTTGGGCCACATTTTGGCTCTAATCAATCATGTAAGTGACTTATCACCATATTAGAGTCACTTGCACCTTATAAGAGTCACTTGCCATCATATATTGGTACAATTAACTTGTTAACATCATATACATTCAATTAGAAATCCTTTTACCAACTCTTGGTGCCACATTCATACAAGTCAATTTTGGTCCACATTTTGGTTCTAATTAACCATGTAAGTCACTTTTCACCATATTCGAGTCATTTTGCTCCCTATATGAGTCACTTTCCACAATCTATTTGTATAATTAACATGTTAACATCATATACATCCAATTTGACATCCTTTTACCACCTATTAATGCCACTTTCATACAAGTTAATGTTATTCCACATTTTGGCTCTAATCAACCATGTAAGTCACTTTTCACCATATTAGAGTCACTCTGCACCCTATAAGAGTCACTTTCCCCATATATTGATACAATTAACATGTTAACATCATGTACATGCAATTAAACATCCTTTAACCACCTTTGGTACCCCTTTCCCACAAGTCAATTTTGGGCCACATTTTGGCTTTAATCAATCATGTAAGTGATTTATCACCATATTAGAGTCACTTTGCACCTTATAAGAGTCACTTGCCATCATATATTGGTACAATTAACATGTTAACATCATATACATCCAATTAGAAATCCTTTTACCACCTCTTACTGCCACATTCATACAAGTCAATTTTGGTCCACATTTTGGTTCAAATTAACCATGTAAGTCACTTTTCACCATATTAGAGTCATTTTGCACCCTATATGAGTCACTTTCCACATATATTTATACAATTAACATGTTAACATCATATACATCCGAATTGACATCCTTTTACCACCTCTTAATTCCACTTTCATACAGGTCAATTTTGTTCCACATTTTGGTTCTAATCAACCATGTAAGTCACTTTTCACCATATTAGAGTCACTTTGCACCTTATAAGAGTCACTTTCCACCATATATACAACAATTAACATGTTAACATCATATACATCCAGTTTGACATCCTTTTACCACCTATTAATGCCACTTTCATACAAGTTAATTTATTACACATTTTGGCTCTAATCAACCATGTAAGTCACTTTTCACCATATTAGAGTCACTTTGCACCCTATAAGAGTCACTTTCCCCCATATTGATACAATTAACATGTTAACATCATGTACATGCAATTAAACATCCTTTAGCCACCGTTTGGTACCCCTTTCCTACAAGTCAATTTGGGCCACATTTTAGCTCTAATCAATCATGTAAGTGATCTTATCACCATATTAGAGTCACTTTGCACCTTATAAGAGTCACTTGCCATCATATATTGGTATAATTAACATGTTAACATCATATACATCCAATTAGAAATCCTTTTACCACTCTTACTTGCCACATTCATACAAGTCAATTTTGGTCCACATTTTGGTTCAAATTAACCATGTAAGTCACTTTTCACCATATTAGAGTCATTTGCACCCTATATGAGTACTTTCCACCATATATTTATACAATTAACATGTTAACATCATATACATCCGAATTGACATCCTCTTACCACCTCTTAATTCCACTTTCATACAGGTCAATTTTGGTTCCACATTTTGGTTCTAATCAACCATGTAAGTCACTTTTCACCATATTAGAGTCACTTTGCCACCTTATAAGAGTCACTTTCCACCATATATACAACAATTAACATGTTAACATCATATACATCCAGTTTGACATCCTTTTACCACCTATTAATGCCACTTTCATACAAGTTAATTTTATTACACATTTGGCTCTAATCAACCATGTAAGTCACTTTTCACCATATTAGAGTCACTTTGCACCCTATAAGAGTCACTTTCCCCACATATTGATACAATAACATGTTAACATCATGTACATGCAATTAAACATCCTTTAGCCACCCGTTTGGTACCCCTTTCCTACAAGTCAATTTTGGGCCACATTTTAGCTCTAATCAATCATGTAAGTGATTTATCACCATATTAGAGTCACTTTGCACCTTATAAGAGTCACTTGCATCATATATTGGTACAATTAACATGTTAACATCATATACATCCAATTAGAAATCCTTTTACCCACCTCTTACTGCCACATTCATACAAGTCAATTTTGGTCCACATTTTGGTTCAAATTAACCATGTAAGTCACTTTTCACCATATTAGAGTCATTTTGCACCCTATATGAGTCACTTTCCAGCATATATTTATACAATTAACATGTTAACATCATATACATCTGAATTGACATCCTTTTACCACCTCTTAATTCCACTTTCATACAGGTCAATTTTGTTCCACATTTTGGTTCTAATCAACCATGTAAGTCACTTTTCACCATATTAGAGTCACTTTGCACCTATAAAAGACACTTTCCACCGTATATACAACAATTAACATGTTAACATCATATACATCCAGTTTGACATCCTTTTACCACCTATTAATGCCACTTTCATGCAAATTAATTTTATTCCACATTTTGGCTCTAATCAACCATGTAAGTCACTTTTCACCATATTAGAGTAACTTTGCACCCTATAAGAGTCACTTTCCCATATATTGATACAATTAACATGTTAAAATCATGTACAACAATTAATCATCCTTTAACCACCTTTTGGTACCCCTTTCTACAAGTCAATTTGGGCCACATTTTGGCTCTAATCAATCATGTAAGTGACTTATCACCATATTAGAGTCACTTTGCACCTTATAAGAGTCACTTGCCATCATATATTGGTACAAAACTTGTTAACATCATATACATTCAATTAGAAATCCTTTTACCACCTCTTGGTGCCACATTCATACAAGTCAATTTGGTCCACATTTTGGTTCTAATTAACCATGTAAGTCACTTTTCACCATATTCGAGTCATTTTGCTCCCTATATGAGTCACTTTCCACAATATTTGTATAATTAACATGTTAACATCATATACACAATTTGACATCCTTTTACCACCTATTAATGCCACTTTCATACAAGTTAATGTTATTCCAACATTTTGGCTCTAATCACATGTAAGTCACTTTTCACCATATTAGAGTCACTTTGCACCCTATAAGAGTCACTTTCCCCACATATTGATACAATTAACATGTTAACATCATGTACATGCAATTAAACATCCTTTAGCCACCGTTTGGTACCCCTTTCCTACAAGTCAATTTTGGGCCACATTTGGCTCTATCAATCATGTAAGTGACTTTATCACCATATTAGAGTCACTTTGCACCTTATAAGAGTCACTTGCCATCATATATTGGTACAATTAACATGTTACATCATATACATCCAATTAGAAATCCTTTTACCACCTCTTACTGCCACATTCATACAAGTCAATTTTGGTCCCCATTTTGGTTCAAATTAACCATGTAAGTCACTTTTTCACCATATTAAAGTCATTTTGGCACCCTATATGAGTCACTTTCCAGCATATATTTATACAATTAACATGTTAACATCATATACATCCGAATTGACATCCTTTTACACCTCTTAATTCCACTTTCATACAGGTCAATTTTGTTCCACCATTTTGGTTCTAACAACCATGTAAGTAACTTTTCACCATATTAGAGTCACTTGCATCTTATAAAGGTCACTTTCCACGTATATACAACAATTAACATGTTAACATCATATACATCCAGTTGACATCCTTTTACCACCTATTAATGCACTTCATGCAAATTAATTTTATTCCCATTTGGCTTCTAACAACCATGTAAGCACTTTTCACCATATTAGAGTCATTTTGCACCCTATATGAGTCACTTTCCACCATATATTTATACAATTAACATGTTAACATCATATACATCGAATTGACATCCTTTACCACCTCTTAATTCCACTTTCATACAGGTCAATTTTGTTCCCATTTGGTTCTAATTCAACCATGTAGTCACTTTTCACCATATTAGAGTCACTTTGCACCTTAGAAGAGTCACTTTCCACCATATATACAACAATTAACATGTTAACATCATATACATCCAGTTTGACATCCTTTTACACCTATTAATGCCACTTTCATACAAGTTAATTTTATTACACATTTTGGCTCTAATCAACCATGTAAGTCACTTTTCACCATATTAGAGTCACTTTGCACCCTATAAGAGTCACTTTCCCCACATATTGATACAATAACATGTTAACATCATGTACATGCAATTAAACACCCTTTAGCCAACCGTTTGGTACCCCCTTTCCTACAAGTCAATTTTGGGCCACATTTTGGCTCTAATCAATCATGTAAGTGACTTATCACCATATTAGAGTTACTTTGCACCTTATAAGAGTCACTTGCCATCATATATTGGTACAATTAACATGTTAACATCATATACATCCAATTAGAAATCCTTTTACCACCTCTTACGTGCCACATTCATACAAGTCAATTTTGGTTCACATTTTGGTTCAAATTAACCAGTGTAAGTCACTTTCACCATATTAGAGTCATTTTGCACCCTATCTGAGTACTTTCCACCATATATTTATACAATTAACATGTTAACATCATATACATCCGAATTGACATCCTTTACCACCTCTTAATTCCACTTTCATACAGGTCAATTTTGTTCCACATTTTGGTTCTAATCAACCATGTAAGTCACTTTTCACCATATTAGAGTCACTTTGCACCTTATAAGAGTCACCTTTCCACCATATATACAACAATTAACATGTTAACATCATATACATCCAGTTTGACCATCCTTTTACCACCTATTAATGCCACTTTCATACAAGTCTAATTTTATTACACATTTTTGGCTCTAATCAACCATGTAAGTCACTTTTCACCATATTAGAGTCACTTTGCACCCTATAAGAGTCACTTTCCCCATATTGATACAATTAACATGTTAACATCATGTACATGCAATTAAACATCCTTTAGCCACCGTTTGGTACCCCTTTCCTACAAGTCAATTTTGGGCACATTTTGGCTCTAATCAATCATGTAAGTGATTTATCACCATATTAGAGTCACTTTGCACCTTATAAGAGTCACTTGCATCATATATTGGTACAATTAACATGTTAACATCATATACATCCAATTAGAAATCCTTTTTACCACCTCTTACTGCCACATTCATACAAGTCAATTTTGGTCCACATTTTGGTTCAAATTAACCATGTAAGTCACTTTTCACCATATTAGAGTCATTTTGGCACCCTATATGAGTCACTTTCCAGCATATATTTATACAATTAACATGTTAACATCATATACATCCGAATTGACATCCTTTACCACCTCTTAATTCCACTTTCATACAGGTCAATTTTGTTCCACATTTTGGTTCTAATCAACCATGTAAGTCACTTTTCACCATATTAGAGTCACTTTGCACCTTATAAAAGACACTTCCACCGTATATACAACAATTAACATGTTAACATCATATACATCCAGTTTGACATCCTTTTACCACCTATTAATGCCACTTTCATGCAAATTAATTTATTCCATATTTTGGCTCTAATCACCATGTAAGTCACTTTTCACCATATTAGAGTAACTTTGCACCCTATAAGAGTCACTTTCCCCATATATTGATACAATTAACATTTAAAATCATGTACAACAATTAATCATCCTTTAACCACCTTTTGGTACCCCTTTCCTACAAGTCAATTTGGGCCACATTTTGGCTCTAATCAATCATGTAAGTGACTTATCACCATATTAGAGTCACTTTGCACCTTATAAGAGTCACTTGCCATCATATATTGGTACAATTAACTTGTTAACATCATATACATTCAATTAGAAATCCTTTTACCACCTCTTGGTGCCACATTCATACAAGTCAATTTTGGTCCACATTTTGGTTCTAATTAACCATGCAAGTCACTTTTCACCATATTCGAGTCATTTTGCTCCCTATATGAGTCACTTTCCACAATCTATTTGTATAATTAACATGTTACATCATATACATCCAATTTGACATCCTTTTTCCACCTATTAATGCCACTTTCATACAAGTTAATGTTATTCCACATTTTGGCTCTAATCAACCATGTAAGTCACTGTTCACCATATTAGAGTCACTTTGCACTCCTATAAGAGTCACTTTCCCCATATATTGATACAATTAACATGTTAACATCATGTACATGCAATTAAACATCCTTTAGCCACCTTTTGGTACCCCTTTCCTATCAAGTCAATTTTGGGCCACATTTTGGCTCTAATCAATCATGTAAGTGACTTATCACTATATTAGAGTTACTTTGCACCTTATAAGAGTCACTTGCCATCATATATTGGTACAATTAACATGTTAACATCATATACATCCAATTAGAAATCCTTTTACCACCTCTTACTGCCACATTCATACAAGTCAAGTTTGGTCCACATTTTGGTTCAAATTAACCATGTAAGTCACTTTTCACCATATTAGAGTCATTTTGCACCCTATATGAGTCACTTTCCAGCATATATTTATACAATTAACATGTTAACATCATATACATCCGAATTGACATCCTTTTACCACCTCTTAATTCCACTTTCATACAGGTCAATTTTGTTCCACATTTTGGTTCTAATCAACAATGTAAGTCACTTTTCATCATATTAGAGTCACTTTGCAGCTTATAAAAGACACTTTCCACCGTATATACAACAATTAACATGTTAACATCATATACATCCAGTTTGACATCCTTTTACCACCTATTAATGCCACTTTCATGCAAATTAATTTTATTCCACATTTTGGCTCTAATCAACCATGTAAGTCACTTTTCACCATATTAGAGTAACTTTGCACCCCATAAGAGTCACTTTCCCCATATATTGATACAATTAACATGTTAAAATCATGTACAACAATTAATCATCCTTTAACCACCTTTTGGTACCCCTTTCCTACAAGTCAATTTTGGGCCACATTTTGGCTCTAATCAATCATGTAAGTGACCTTATCACCATATTAGTTGCACCTTATAAGAGTCACTTGCCATCATATATTGGTACAATTAACTTGTTAACATCATATACATTCAATTAGAAATCCTTTTACCACCTCTTGGTGCCACATTCATACAAGTCAATTTTGGTCCACATTTTGGTTCTAATTAACCATGTAAGTCACTTTTCACCATATTCGAGTCATTTTGCTCCCTATATGAGTCACTTTCCACAATCTATTTGTATAATTAACATGTTAACATCATATACATCCAATTTGACATCCTTTTTCCACCTATTAATGCCACTTTCATACAAGTTAATGTTATTCCACATTTTGGCTCTAATCAACCATGTAAGTCACTTTTCACCATATTAGAGTCACTTTGCACCCTATAAGAGTCACTTTCCCCATATATTGATACAATTAACATGTTAACATCATGTACATGCAATTAAACATCCTTTAGCCACCTTTTGGTACCCCTTTCCTATAAGTCAATTTTGGGCCACATTTTGGCTCTAATCAATCATGTAAGTGACTTATCACCATATTAGAGTTACTTTGCACCTTATAAGAGTCACTTGCCATCATATATTGGTACAATTAACATGTTAACATCATATACATCCAATTAGAAATCCTTTTACCACCTCTTACTGCCACATTCATACAAGTCAATTTTGGTCCACATTTTGGTTCAAATTAACCATGTAAGTCACTTTTCACCATATTAGAGTCATTTTGCACCGTATATGAGTCACTTTCCAGCATAATATTTATACAATTAACATGTTAACATCATATACATCCGAATTGACATCCTTTTACCACCTCTTAATTCCACTTTCATACAGGTCAATTTTGTTCCACATTTTGGTTCTAATCAACAATGTAAGTCACTTTACACCATATTAGAGTCACTTTGCAGCTTATAAAAGACACTTTCCACCGTATATACAACAATTAACATGTTAACATCATATACATCCAGTTTGACATCCTTTTACCACCTATTAATGCCACTTTCATGCAAATTAATTTTATTCCACATTTTGGCTCTAATCAACCATGTAAGTCACTTTTCACCATATTAGAGTAACTTTGCACCCTATAAGAGTCACTTTCCCCATATATTGATACAATTAACATGTTAAAATCATGTACAACAATTAATCATCCTTTAACCACCTTTTGGTACCCCTTTCCTACAAGTCAATTTTGGGCCACATTTTGGCTCTAATTAATCATGTGACTTATCACCATATTAGTTGCACCTTATAAGAGTCACTTGCCATTATATATTGGTACAATTAACTTGTTAACATTATATACATTCAATTAGAAATCCTTTTACCACCTCTTGGTGCCACATTCATACAAGTCAATTTTGGTCCACATTTTGGTTCTAATTAACCATGTAAGTCACTTTTCACCATATTCGAGTCATTTTGCTCCCTATATGAGTCACTTTCCACAATCTATTTGTATAATTAACATGTTAACATCATATACATCCAATTTGACATCCTTTTACCACCTATTAATGCCACTTTCATACAAGTTAATGTTATTCCACATTTTGGCTCTAATCAACAATGTAAGTCACTTTTCACCATATTAGAGTCACTTTGCACCCTATAAGAGTCACTTTCCCCATATATTGATACAATTAACATGTTAACATCATGTACATGCAATTAAACATCCTTTAGCCACCTTTTGGTACCCCCTTTCCTATAAGTCAATTTTGGGCCACATTTTGGCTCTAATCAATCATGTTAGTGACTTATCACCATATTAGAGTTACTTTGCACCTTATAAGAGTCATTTGCCATCATATATTGGTACAATTAACATGTTAACATCATATACATCCAATTAGAAATCCTTTTACCACCTCTTAGTGCCACATTCATACAAGTCAATTTTGGTTCACATTTTGGTTCAAATTAACCGTGTAAGTCACTTTTCACCATATTAGAGTCATTTTGCACCCTATATGAGTTACTTTCCACCATATATTTATACAATTAACATGTTAACATCATATACATCCGAATTGACATCCTTTTACCATCTCTTAATTCCACTTTCATACAGGTCAATTTTGTTCCACATTTTGGTTCTAATCAACCATGTAAGTCACTTTTCACCATATTAGAGTCACTTTGCACCTTATAAGAGTCACTTTCCACCATATATACAACAATTAACATGTTAACATCATATACATCCAGTTTGACATCCTTTTACCACCTATTAATGCCACTTTCATACAAGTTAATTTTATTACATATTTTGGCTCTAATCAACCATGTAAGTCACTTTTCACCATATTAGAGTCACTTTGCACCCTATAAGAGTCACTTTCCCCACATATTGATACAATTAACATGTTAACATCATGTACATGCAATTAAACATCCTTTAGCCACCTTTTGGTACCCCTTTCCTACAAGTCAATTTTGGGCCACATTTTGGCTCTAATCAATCATGTAAGTGACTTATCACCATATTAGAGTCACTTTGCACCTTATAAGAGTCAATTGCCTTCATATATTGGTACAATTAACATGTTAACATCATATACATCCAATTAGAAATCCTTTTACCACCTCTTACTGCCAAATTCATACAAGTCAATTTTGGTCCACATTTTGGTTCAAATTAACCATGTAAGTCACTTTTCACCATATTAGAGTCATTTTGCACCCTATATGAGTCACTTTCCAGCATATATTTATACAATTAACATGTTAACATCATATACATCCGAATTGACATCCTTTTACCACCTCTTAATTCCACTTTCATACAGGTCAATTTTGTTCCACATTTTGGTTCTAATCAACCATGTAAGTCACTTTTCACCATATTAGAGTCACTTTGCACCTTATAAAAGACACTTTCCACCGTATATACAACAATTAACATGTTAACATCATATACATCCAGTTTGACATCCTTTTACCACCTATTAATGCCACTTTCATGCAAATTAATTTTATTCCACATTTTGGCTCTAATCAACCATGTAAGTCACTTTTCACCATATTAGAGTAACTTTGCACCCTATAAGAGTCACTTTCCCTATATATTGATACAATTAACATGTTAAAATCATGTACAACAATTAATCATCCTTTAACCACCTTTTGGTACCCCTTTTCTACAAGTCAAATTTGGGCCACATTTTGGCTCTAATCAATCATGTAAGTGACTTATCACCATATTAGAGTCACTTTGCACCTTATAAGAGTCACTTGCCATCATATATTGGTACAATTAACTTGTTAACATCATATACATTCAATTAGAAATCCTTTTACCACCTCTTGGTGCCACATTCATACAAGTCAATTTTGGTCCACATTTTGGTTCTAATTAACCATGTAAGTCACTTTTCACCATATTCGAGTCATTTTGCTCCCTATATGAGTCACTTTCCACAATCTATTTGTATAATTAACATGTTAACATCATATACATACAATTTGACATCCTTTTACCACCTATTAATGCCACTTTCATACAAGTTAATGTTATTCCACATTTTCGCTCTAATCAACCATTTAAGTCACTTTTCACCATATTAGAGTCACTTTGCACCCTATAAGAGTCACTTTCCCCATATATTGATACAATTAACATGTTAACATCATGTACATGCAATTAAACATCCTTTAACCACCTTTTGGTACCCCCTTTCCCACAAGTCAATTTTGGGCCACATTTTGGCTTTAATCAATCATGTAAGTGACTTATCACCATATTAGAGTTACTTTGCACCTTATAAGAGTCACTTGCCATCATATATTGGTACAATTAACATGTTAACATCATATACATCCAATTAGAAATCCTTTTACCACCTCTTACTGCCACATTCATACAAGTCAATTTTGGTCCACATTTTGGTTCAAATTAACCATGTAAGTCACTTTTCACCATATTAAAGTCATTTTGCACCCTATATGAGTCACTTTCCAGCATATATTTATACAATTAACATGTTAACATCATATACATCCGAATTGACATCCTTTTACCACCTCTTAATTCCACTTTCATACAGGTCAATTTTGTTCACATTTTGGTTCTAATCAACCATGTAAGTAACTTTTCACCATATTAGAGTCACTTTGCATCTTATAAAGGTCACTTTCCACCGTATATACAACAATTAACATGTTAACATCATATACATCCAGTTTGACATCCTTTTACCACCTATTAATGCCACTTTCATGCAAATTAATTTTATTCCACATTTTGGCTCTAAACAACCATGTAAGTCACTTTTCACCATATTAGTGTCATTTGCACCCTATATGAGTCACTTTCCACCATATATTTATACAATTAACATGTTAACATCATATACATCCGAATTGACATCCTTTTACCACCTCTTAATTCCACTTTCATACAGGTCAATTTGTTCCACATTTTGGTTCTAATCAACCATGTAAGTCACTTTTCACACCATATTAGAGTCACTTTGCACCCTATAAGAGTCACTTTCCCCATATATTGATACAATTAACATGTTAACATCATGTACATGCAATTAAACATCCTTTAGCCACCTTTTGGTACCCCTTTCCTATAAGTCAATTTTGGGCCACATTTTGGCTCTAATCAATCATGTAAGTGACTTATCACCATATTAGAGTTACTTTGCACCTTATAAGAGTCACTTGGCATCATATATTGGTACAATTAACATGTTAACATCATATACATCAAATTAGAAATCCTTTTACCACCTCTTAGTGCCACATTCATACAAGTCAATTTTGGTTCACATTTTGGTTCAAATTAACCGTGTAAGTCACTTTTTCACCATATTAGAGTCATTTTGCACCCTATATGAGTACTTTCCACCATATATTTATACAATTAACATGTTAACATCATATACATCCGAATTGACATCCTTTTACCACCTCTTAATTCCACTTTCATACAGGGTCAATTTTGTTCCACATTTTGGTTCTAATCAACCATGTAAGTCACTTTTCACCATATTAGAGTCACTTTGCACCTTATAAGAGTCAATTTCCACCATATATACAACAATTAACATGTTAACATCATATACATCCAGTTTGACATCCTTTTACCACCTATTAATGCCACTTTCATACAAGTTAATTTTATTACACATTTTGGTTCTAATCAACCATGTAAGTCACTTTTCACCATATTAGAGTCACTTTGCACCCTATAAGAGTCACTTTCCCCACATATTGATACAATTAACATGTTAACATCATGTACATGCAATTAAACATCCTTTAGCCACCGTTTGGTACCCCTTTCCTACAAGTCAATTTTGGGCCACATTTTAGCTCTAATCAATCATGTAAGTGATTTATCACCATATTAGAGTCACTTTGCACCTTATAAGAGTCACTTGCCATCATATATTGGTACAATTAACATGTTAACATCATATACATCCAATTAGAAATCCTTTTACCACCTCTTACTGCCACATTCATACAGTCAATTTTGGTCCACATTTTGGTTCAAATTAACCATGTAAGTCACTTTTCACCATATTAGAGTCATTTGCACCCTATATGAGTCACTTTCCACCATATATTTATACAATTAACATGTTAACATCATATACATCCGAATTGACATCCTTTTACCACCTCTTAATTCCACTTTCATACAGGTCAATTTTGTTCCTTATTTTGGTTCTAATCAACCATGTAAGTCACTTTTCACCATATTAGAGTCACTTTGCACCTTATAAGAGTCACTTTCCACCATATATACAACAATTAACATGTTAACATCATATACATCCAGTTTGACATCCTTTTACCACCTATTAATGCCACTTTCATACAAGTTAATTTTATTACACATTTTGGCTCTAATCAACCATGTAAGTCACTTTTCACCATATTAGAGTCACTTTGCACCCTATAAGAGTCACTTTCCCCACATATTGATACAATTAACATGTTAACATCATGTACATGCAATTAAACATCCTTTAGCCACCGTTTGGTACCCCTTTCCTACAAGTCAATTTTGGGCCACATTTTGGCTCTAATCAATCATGTAAGTGATTTATCACCATATTAGAGTCACTTTGCACCTTATAAGAGTCACTTGCCATCATATATTGGTACAATTAACATGTTAACATCATATACATCCAATTAGAAATCCTTTTACCACCTCTTACTGCCACATTCATACAAGTCAATTTTGGTCCACATTTTGGTTCAAATTAACCATGTAAGTCACTTTTCACCATATTAAAGTCATTTTGCACCCTATATGAGTCACTTTCCAGCATATATTTATACAATTAACATGTTAACATCATATACATCCGAATTGACATCCTTTTACCACGTCTTAATTCCACTTTCATACAGGTCAATTTTGTTCCACATTTTGGTTCTAATCAACCATGTAAGTAACTTTTCACCATATTAGAGTCACTTTGCATCTTATAAAGGTCACTTTCCACCGTATATACAACAATTAACATGTTAACATCATATACATCCAGTTTGACAACCTTTTACCACCTATTAATGCCACTTTCATGCAAATTAATTTTATTCCACATTTTGGCTCTAAACAACCATGTAAGTCACTTTTCAATCATATTAGAGTCATTTGCACCCTATATGAGTCACTTTCCACCATATATTTATACAATTAACATGTTAACATCATATACATCCGAATTGACATCCTCTTACCACCTCTTAATTCCACTTTCATACAGGTCAATTTTGTTCCACATTTTGGTTCTAATCAACCATGTAAGTCACTTTTCACCATATTAGAGTCACTTTGCACGTTATAAGAGTCACTTTCCACCATATATACAACAATTAACATGTTAACATCATATACATCCAGTTGACATCCTTTTACCACCTATTAATGCCACTTTCATACAAGTTAATTTTATTACACATTTTGGCTCTAATCAACCATGTAAGTCATTTTTCACCATATTAGAGTCACTTTGCACCCTATAAGAGTCACTTTCCCCACATATTGATACAATTAACATGTTAACATCATGTACATGCAATTAAACACCCTTTAGCCACCGTTTGGTACCCCTTTCCTACAAGTCAATTTGGGCCACATTTTGGCTCTAATCATCATGTAAGTGACTTATCACCATATTAGAGTTACTTTGCACCTTATAAGAGTCACTTGCCATCATATATTGGTACAATTAACATGTTAACATCATATACATCCAATTAGAAATCCTTTTACCACCTCTTAGTGCCACATTCATACAAGTCAATTTGGTTCACATTTTGGTTCAAATTAACCGTGTAAGTCACTTTTCACCATATTAGAGTCATTTTGCACCCTATATGAGTTACTTTCCACCATATATTTATACAATTAACATGTTAACATCATATACATCCGAATTGACATCCTTTTACCACCTCTTAATTCCACTTTCATACAGGTCAATTTTGTTCCACATTTTGGTTCTAATCAACCATGTAAGTCACTTTTCACCATATTAGAGTCACTTTGCACCTTATAAGAGTCCTTTCCACCATATATACAACAATTAACATGTTAACATCATATACATCCAGTTTGACATCCTTTTACCACCTATTAATGCCATTTTCATACAAGTTAATTTTTATTACACATTTTGGCTCTAATCAACCATGGTAAGTCACTTTTCACCATATTAGAGTCACTTTGCAACCCTATAAGAGTCACTTTCCCCACATATTGATACAATTAACATGTTAACATCATGTACATGCAATTAAACATCCTTTAGCCACCGTTTGGTACCCCTTTCCTACAAGTCAATTTTGGGCCACATTTTGGCTCTAATCAATCATGTAAGTGATTATCACCATTTAGAGTCACTTTGCACCTTATAAGAGTCACTTGCCATCATATTGGTACAATTAACATGTTAAATCATATACATCCAATTAGAAATCCTTTTACCACCTCTTACTGCCACATTCATACAAGTCAATTTTGGTCCACATTTTGGTTCAAATTAACCATGTAAGTCACTTTTCACCATATTAGAGTCATTTTGCACCCTATATGAGTCACTTTCCAGCATATTTATACAATTAACATGTTAACATCATATACATCCGAATTGACATCCTTTTACCACCTCTTAATTCCACTTTCATACAGGTCAATTTTGTTCCACATTTTGGTTCTAATCAACCATGTAAGTCACTTTTCACCATATTAGAGTCACTTTGCACCTTATAAAGACACTTTCCACCGTATATACAACAATTAACATGTTAACATCATATACATCCAGTTTGACATCCTTTTACCACCTATTAATGCCACTTTCATGCAAATTAATTTTATTCCATATTTTGGCTCTAATCAACCATGTAAGTCACTTTTCACCATATTAGAGTAACTTTGCACCCTATAAGAGTCACTTTCCCCATATATTGATACAATTAACATGTTAAAATCATGTACAACAATTAATCATCCTTTAACCATTTTGGTACCCCTTTCCTACAAGTCAATTTTGGGCCACATTTTGGCTCTAATCAATCATGTAAGTGACTTATCACCATATTAGAGTCACTTTGCACCTTATAAGAGTCACTTGCCGTCATATATTGGTACAATTAACTTGTTAACATCATATACATTCAATTAGAAATCCTTTTACCACCTCTTGGTGCCACATTCATACAAGTCAATTTTGGTCCACATTTTGGTTCTAATTAACCATGTAAGTCACTTTTCACCATATTCGAGTCATTTTGCTCCCTATATGAGTCACTTTCCACAATCTATTTGTATAATTAACATGTTAACATCATATACATCCAATTTGACATCCTTTTACCACCTATTAATGCCACTTTCATACAAGTTAATTTTATTACACATTTTGGCCTAATCAACCATGTAAGTCACTTTTCACCATATTAGAGTCACTTTGCACCCTATAAGAGTCACTTTCCCCACATATTGATACAATTAACATGTTAACATCATGTACATGCAATTAAACATCCTTTAGCCACCGTTTGGTACCCCTTTCCTACAAGTCAATTTTGGGCCACATTTTAGCTCTAATCAATCATGTAAGTGATTTATCACCATATTAGAGTCACTTTGCACCTTATAAGAGTCACTTGCCTTCATATATTGGTACAATTAACATGTTAACATCATATACATCCAATTAGAAATCCTTTTACCACCTCTTACTGCCAAATTCATACAAGTCAATTTTGGTCCACATTTTGGTTCAAATTAACCATGTAAGTCACTTTTCACCATATTAGAGTCATTTTGCACCCTATATGAGTCACTTTCCAGCATATATTTATACAATTAACATGTTAACATCATATACATCCGAATTGACATCCTTTTACCACCTCTTAATTCCACTTTCATACAGGTCAATTTTGTTCCACATTTTGGTTCTAATCAACCATGTAAGTCACTTTTCACCATATTAGAGTCACTTTGCACCTTATAAAAGACACTTTCCACCGTATAACACAATTAACATGTTAACATCATATACATCCAGTTTGACATCCTTTTACCACCTATTAATGCCACTTTCATGCAAATTAATTTTATTCCACATTTTGGCTCTAATCAACCATGTAAGTCACTTTTCACCATATTAGAGTAACTTTGCACCCTATAAGAGTCACTTTCCCATATATTGATACAATTAACATGTTAAAATCATGTACAACAATTAATCATCCTTTAACCACCTTTTGGTACCCCTTTCTACAAGTCAATTTGGGCCACATTTTGGCTCTAATCAATCATGTAAGTGACTTATCACCATATTAGAGTCACTTTGCACCTTATAAGAGTCACTTGCCATCATATATTGGTACAATTAACTTGTTAACATCATATACATTCAATTAGAAATCCTTTTACCACCTCTTGGTGCCACATTCATACAAGTCAATTTTGGTCCACATTTTGGTTCTAATTAACCATGTAAGTCACTTTTCACCATATTCGAGTCATTTTGCTCCCTATATGAGTCACTTTCCACAATCTATTTGTATAATTAACATGTTAACATCATATACATACAATTTGACATCCTTTTACCACCTATTAATGCCACTTTCATACAAGTTAATGTTATTCCACATTTTCGCTCTAATCAACCATTTAAGTCACTTTTCACCATATTAGAGTCACTTTGCACCCTATAAGAGTCACTTTCCCATATATTGATACAATTAACATGTTAACATCATGTACATGCAATTAAACATCCTTTAACCACCTTTTGGTACCCCTTTCCCACAAGTCAATTTTGGGCCACATTTTGGCTTAATCAATCATGTAAGTGACTTATCACCATATTAGAGTTACTTTGCACCTTATAAGAGTCACTTGCCATCATATATTGGTACAATTAACATGTTAACATCATATACATCCAATTAGAAATCCTTTTACCACCTCTTACTGCCACATTCATACAAGTCAATTTGGTCCACATTTTGGTTCAAATTAACCATGTAAGTCACTTTTCACCATATTAAAGTCATTTTGCACCCTATATGAGTCACTTTCCAGCATATATTTATACAATTAACATGTAACATCATATACATCCGAATTGACATCCTTTTACCACCTCTTAATTCCACTTTCATACAGGTCAATTTTGTTCCACATTTTGGTTCTAATCAACCATGTAAGTAACTTTTCACCATATTAGAGTCACTTTGCATTTATAAAGGTCACTTTCCACCGTATATACAACAATTAACATGTTAACATCATATACATCCAGTTTGACATCCTTTACCACCTATTAATGCCACTTTCATGCAAATTAATTTTATTCCACATTTTGGCTCTAAACAACCATGTAAGTCACTTTTCACCATATTAGTGTCATTTTGCACCCTATAGAGTCACTTTCCACCATATATTTATACAATTAACATGTTAACATCATATACATCCGAATTGACATCCTTTTACCACCTCTTAATTCCACTTTCATACAGGTCAATTTGTTCCACATTTTGGTTCTAATCAACCATGTAAGTCACTTTTCACCATATTAGAGTCACTTTGCACCTTATAAGAGTCACTTTCCACCAATACAACAATTAACATGTTAACATCATCATGTACATCATTAAACATCCTTTAGCCACCTATTTGCCACTTTCATACAAGTAATTTTTACACATTTGGCTCTAATCAACCATGTAAGTCACTTTTCACCATATTAGAGTTCACTTTGCACCATAAGAGTCACTTTCCCCACTATTGATACAATTAACATGTTAACATCATGTACATGCAATTAAACATCCTTTAGCCACCGTTTGGTACCCTTTCCTACAAGTCAATTTTGGGCCACATTTTAGCTCTAATCAATCATGTAAGTGATTTATCACCATATTAGAGTCACTTTGCACCTTATAAGAGTCACTTGCCATCATATATTGGTATAATTAACATGTTAACATCATATACATCCAATTAGAAATCCTTTTAACCACCTCTTACTGCCACATTCATACAAGTCAATTTTGGTCCACATTTGGTTCAAATTAACCATGTAAGTCACTTTTCACCATATTAGAGTCATTTTGCACCCTATATGAGTACTTTCCACCATATATTTATACAATTAACATGTTAACATCATATACATCCGAATTGACATCCTTTTACCACTCTTTAATTCCACTTTCATACAGGTCAATTTTGTTCCACATTTTGGTTCTAACAACCATGTAAGTCACTTTCACCATATTAGAGTCACTTTGGCACCTTATAAGAGTCACTTTCCACCATATACAACATTAACATGTTAACATCATATACATCCAGTTTGACATCCTTTTACCACCTATTAATGCCACTTTCATACAAGTTAATTTATTACCATTTTGGCCTAATCACCATGTAAGTCACTTTTTACCATATTAGAGTCACTTTGCACCCTATAAGAGTCACTTTCCCCACATATTGATACAATTAACATGTTAACATCATGTACATGCAATTAAACATCCTTTAGCCACCGTTTGGTACCCTTTCCTACAAGTCAATTTTGGCCACATTTTAGCTCAATCAATCATGTAAGTGATTTATCACCAGATATAGAGTCACTTTGGTACACTTATAAGAGTCACTGCCTTCCATATATTGGTAAATTAACA
>NW_027421356.1:0-1680 GCF_009905375.1 Apium graveolens
CGTCCGAAAGTGAATCGGGGCTGAAATAAATAAAACTAGGTTTCCAAATAATTCTCGTAGGCAGTAGTACACGAGGTATGGAGCATAAATTGAGGCGGCTTGTTTTTTGGATATCTTTTCATAATTTGTCCCTATTGATTTATGAAATTGCATTCGCGTTTATTTGGGGTCGTCCGAAAGTGAATCGGGGCTGAAACAAATAAAACTAGGTTTCCAAATAATTCTCGTAGGCAGTAGTACACGAGGTATGGAGCATAAATTGAGGCGGCTTGTTTTTTGGATATCTTTTCATAATTTGTCCCTATTTTTATGAAATTGCATTCGCGTTTATTTGGGGTCGTCCGAAAGTGAATCGGGGCTGAAATAAATAAAACTAGGTTTCCAAATAATTCTCGTAGGCAGTAGTACACGAGGTATGGAGCATAAATTGAGGCGGCTTGTTTTTTGGATATCTTTTCATAATTTGTCCCTATTGATTTATGAAATTGCATTCGCGTTTATTTGGGGTCGTCCGAAAGTGAATCGGGGCTGAAATAAATAAAACTAGGTTTCCAAATAATTCTCGTAGGCAGTAGTACACGAGGTATGGAGCATAAATTGAGGCGGCTTGTTTTTTGGATATTTTTCATAATTTGTCCCTATGGATTTAGGAAATTGCATTCGCGTTTATTTGGGGTCGTCCGAAAGTGAATGGGGCTGAAATAAATAAAACTAGGTTTCTAAATAATTCTCGTAGGCAGTTGTTATGGATTAAAACTACTATATATAATTGCTGTATTTAATACTAAGGAACGTGAGCTCCAAGGCTCGATTTGACTGCTCTTGTGTTTTCGTGACTCAATCTGCCTTAACAAGATGCCTACGTACCTTGCTGATTGCCAAGGATCAAGTCAAAAACGTAGTTCTGATTGGTGGGGGTGAGACCCCTTATATAGATGTTGGTGGTCCTTGAATTGGACTTGGTATAGGAGACTTGGTGGACAAGCCTCTGAATTAGGATAGACTTAGGAGTCCTAGGAAGTAGGAAGCTGATTCCTTATCCTTTTAGGTCCCCTTGAGGCTAATCTCTAAGGATTTATATCCTTATCGGGACTCTTTTCAACATCTGATTTCTCCCTTATTAATTATTACGAAATTAATTAATAATCAGGGCTTTTGGGCTTTTTTTATTCCATTAGGCCTGATCTGGTCCATCAGGCTTAACCTTCTGGTCTGAAATATTTATACATCTTATTATTGGGCCTAGCAGCCCACAGCTTGTACAATTATGCAGTATTTAATTATACAATCATAATTTATTTATCCCTATCATTTGCCCCCCAACTTTTGGGAAACATTGAATAGGTTTCGCAGAATTAAGTCCATTGTTCCCTTACAGGGTTTCGTTTTTCCGTAAAGTGGAGCGCCTACCGTTTACAACGAATTTTTCCTTTTATTTAGGAATTATTTTGATTTCCAGGAATTTTTCCCTTATTCCGGGATTTTTTCCTTAATTTCTGGAATTTTCCCTAATTTTTCTGGGATTTTTCCTTATTTTCTGGGATTTATCCTTAATTTCTGGATTTTTCCTTAATTCTGGGATTTTCCTTAATTTCTGGATTTTCCCTTAATTTCTGGATGTTTTCCCTTAATTTCTGGGATTTATCCTTAATTTCCTGGGATTTATCCTTAATTTCTGGA
>NW_027421357.1:0-12540 GCF_009905375.1 Apium graveolens
AAGCAACGATAGCAGGTTAATACCATTCTTAATCATATCTTTATCAGGAGACATGAAGCTCAGAGGTTCATTTAGTCCTTTCGTAACATGGTCTTGGCTTATCTCAAGGTATGTCCTTATAAGATAGATAGCCCGCTCACGGCGATTACATAAATTAAATCTTTACCAAACTACTATCACGGTTGAGTATTGCACAGTCATCAGAAGGAATGTCAATCTTCCAAACCATAATACAACCTTCACGGCTTCAACTATCATCAATGTATTCCTCTGGCACGAGCGCCTATAATTATCCTCTTACATTTAAAGTGTCGGCCACCTAATGGCCTTTCCTGATAGTAAAATTTCCTTACAATCAATGTCATTTTAACCACCTTCACTAAATTTTCTACCTCATTTCAAATCACTGCTTATGTGAAAATGCTTTTCTTAAGTCATTGTTATAAAAAAAATCACCATTTTTTCCCCATAAGTCACTGCCTTAGTCTTTAGATGTAAACATTATCATGGCTGACTCTCGATCATACTTAGGACGTCTTTTAACTTGGGCCCTTCTTGCTTTAACAATTCTGACCTTCATTGGTTCAATCTATACTTCTTATGGTTTAACACATGCCCACCTGGCATTATTATAATTACGCCATATTTCCTTCATCAAAATTTCTATTCTTGAGAACTTTGAATATTACCTTTCTCCTTGTAAAACCTCTAAGGTTATCCTTAAATCCTTCATCAGGTACACCCTAGGCACAAGGCATATCAAGATACCATTTATTAATACCAGAATCATCATCTATATATTTCTGAAAAATTTCTCCACTGATCCTTAAAGGTTGTTGTTACCTTAATCCTTTCCAATTCGTACTGTCAAAACTCATACTAACCCTATTAAGGGTGAAATGCCAACCTTTATGCATTCCCCTAGGATTCATTTTAAGTTACCGATGTTCAATCCTTAATTCCACCTTTAAAAAGGTACATGCATCCTTCCATGGATAAATCAAGTCATATATCCCTGATAAGGGTGTCTTATTCAATCATTCCCACCTCGATAGCATATGCCTAATTTCACAATAACATCTGTATTCAAAATGAGGTCAATCAATATGGTCCTCCAAAAGATAACAGCGGTTATCCGCTTTTCTTGCCTAATTTGGTAACGATAACAAGGATGTTCTAGAAGATATTGGTCGTGTTCAACATGAACTTCTTCTTAATAATTCCTTATTTACTTTTGTTGTTTATCTCAACAATCATCTCAATGTTGGGATATCTTTCATACCTGGCGTCTCCCTTCCTGGGTATCAAGCCACCGGTCTTACACTTCACATTCTTGAAGGTAAATTCCTTCATTCATTATTTTTCTTGGCACAATATTATCTTTTCACTAATTCGGGCTTTATTAAAATCTCAAACAGCTTTTCAGTACCGGCTCTGGTTACCTTCACTTATATTTCCATTTTCTCGAAATCTTTTATCTACTCTTCTGAGGACATTATCATCTTGAGTCTCTCCTTCCTACTAAGGGCATTAGCCACCATTTTGGCTTTCCCTGGATGATAAAGAATCTCATAATCGTAATTCTTGCTTAGCTCTAACCACCTCCTCTGGCGCATGTTGAGCTCTTTCTGCGTTAAAATGTACTAGAGCACTTATGGCTTGTGTAAATCTCGCACTTCTCTCCATACAAGTAGTGCCTCCAATCTTTAGGGAAAACTATTGCCACGAGCCCAAGCTCATGGGTGGGGATATCGAATTTTATATTCTCTTAATTGTCTTGACGCGTACACGATTACCTTGATGTGCTGTATAAGAAGCACCCTAATTCCTTCTGCGAAGCGTCACTACAAATAAAAAAAATATCTCCTTTTCCATCTGGCAACGCCAACATAGGGGTCGTCACCAACCTTTGCTTCAGTTCTTAAGAGCTGTTCTCGCATTTCTCTGTCCATTCGAACTTCTCAGTCTTACGAGTAAGCCGCGTTAAAGGGGCTACTATCTTTACACACTTGAACGAACCTCCGGTAGTGACCGACCAATCCTACCTCTGGTAGTCGCCCTAACCATGGTCATCAATTCCTCAGTGGTCCTTTATTCATTCTTGTCAGGATCCTTCACGGCATCCTTCTCAGCAATAATCCCTTCTAGGACAACATCCTCAACCGCTACATCCTCAATATGAACATCATCCGGTCCTATGTTAGGATGCTCTATCAGATCCACAATCTGATCTCCAATACCTAATAAAATATCATCGCGTTGTTGCTCCTCAACCTCAGGGTTCGGAGTCCCGCTACCATATACGATAACGAACTACGCCTCTATCACGATATTTATAAGGGTTCCCCTAAGGGTTTTAACTGTCAGTACTACGTAGTTAGTCCGACTATGAACTTGGCAAGAGTTCTTATTTATCTTAGTGAACTTATAATTTTTAACGTCGCATCATCTCTGAGGTTTATAACGCTTGGCTCTGATACCATTTCTGTAACACTCCCAAATCTGGGGTCAGGGATCCGGGTTGTCACGAGTTCCATTTCCCTTAATAACACCCAATCTAAATAAACAATCAACTACTCCGTACTGTGACCCCACAATAAACACACACACCACAAGTTATAGTCTCAGAGATGAATATCCAAAAATAACACGAGTCATTTTATTCCACAATTATATGCCATTACACCTTAAAAGGGTTTCTAATAAATTTACATTTCTTTGCCATTATTACAATTCATAAAGATACATAAGTCTGGTATGTCAAAAGTTGAAAGCCTAGCCTATTCGTAGTTCCTACCTCAGCTACAGCGACATCAACGCCTATAGGAAACTGCGGAACGTTTCCTATCCGCTCGCGAATTGGGAGCTTGGTCCTGTTCATCTTGTCTATCTGATGTTGTGTGATGAAAGAAGAAAGCAAAGGTGAGCAACAAGCCCACCGAAATAGTATGTATAATAATTAACAATATATGAGCATTCTCATATGATAGGGATAAATAAATCCTGATTACATAATTAATTATTACAGTTTGGGCTGCAAGGCCCAATAAGAAGATGTATGATATTCAGACCAGAAAGGTTAACATGTTGATCAGGCCTAGTAGACCAGATCAAGCCAGATGGAACAAAGAAGGCCCAAAAACCCTGTATATTATTAATTAATTTCGTAATTAATTAATAAGGGAAAAATCAGCCATTGAGAAAAGTCCCGATAAGGATATAAATCCTTGCAGATTAGCCTCAAGGGGACCTAAAAGGATAAGGAGCCAGTTTCCTACTATCTAGGACTCCAAAGTCCATTCTAACTATGAGACTTGCCCACCAAGTCTCCTATACCAAGTCCAATTCAAGGACCCCCTTATCTATATAAGGGGCCTCACCCACAAATCAGAACTACGTTTTTTGACTTGATCCTTGGCAATCAGGAAGGTACGTAGGCATCTTGTTAAGGCAGATTGAGTCACGAAACACAAGAGTAGTCAAATCGAGCCTTGAAGCTCACGTTCCTTAGTACTAAATACAACAATTATATATTTAGTTTTTATCCATAACATTTGGCGCCGTCTATGGGACAGCACAACAACTATGGCGAAAACACGGAGAACAGTTAGAGCTCTGGAGGAAGGAACACCATCAGGGACAACCCAGGTGATTTCGTCAACCGTGGAGATTCCTCCCCACTCAACTTATGCATCTACTCAAGGGGAGGCCCAGATAGGGGCAACTCATCCTCAGCCACAAGGGACGACTCCCCCAACTATTCAAGGTACGAATCCTCAAGTTCAACAAGTACATAAACCTGTGAATTCTCGGCCTGTCGGATATGAATATTCAATTGTTGTTACTACTAACCCCCATTATGGGATGCCCCTTTACCCTGAGGTTGGAGGAAGTGGACGTGCTGGGCGAAGTGAAGCACGAGGGCAATCGCCCCCCCTATATATGAGGTTTGGCTCCTATCCCCGAGGATCGGGAATTTTCTGGTCCTTACACTGAGAGAGACTCTGAATCTTCGGATGATGAAGTGGCCCCAAGAAGGGGCGTCCTGGCAATGAGCCGATGGCCGATGAAAGACAACGCTCTCAAAGCACCCAAGGGGTGAATCCCCAAGAAGTGCAGGAAAGGATCAGGGCCCATGTGGCTGAGATCCAAAGGCTGAGGCGCGACTTGGAGGCGCACCAGACCACTAGACCCCAGATATCCCCTAGAGGGAGAAATCCTCCTCCTGTCATAGACCTGGATGGTCCGGTACGGAGAAGGGCTGTTATCCCAAGGACTGATCCGAGCAATCTTCTTCCCCTTGGAGATCCTGATGATCCTACTCCGCCCTTCACGGAAGAGATAATGAATGCCCATATCTCAAGGAAGTTCAAGATGCCAACTATCAAAGCCTATGATGGCACGGGAGATCTCGCTAATCATGTTAGAACTTTCTCTAATGCACTGCTGCTGCAACCCGTGAATGACGCTATTTAGTTCAGAGAGTTAAGTCAGGCTTTTATTAAGCAGTTTATCAGTGGGAGAGTCCGTGAGAAAAGTTCAGCATCTCTTATGAGTATTGTGCAGGGAGCGAAGGAATCCTTGAGAGATTACCTGAATAATTCCATAAAGGAGGCTTTAAAAGTCTCAGATCTTGATGATAAGGTAGCCATGATAGCACTGCAACAAGGAACTAGGGATGAGTTTTTTAAGATGTCCTTGGACAAACGTCCCCCTGAAAATATTGCAGCTCCAAGAGAGGGCAGGGAAGTATATCAAAGTGAAGAAAGCATGAGGAAGAACGTAGTAAGTAATGAGGCCACTGGAGGCAAGAAGCGAAAAACTGATCTGGAGTATATTGCTAAGGACAAGTATCCTAGAACCGAGCAAAACCCTGATTCAGCCCCCAAGAAGGGAGGACCTGGGCAAAAGTTCACCGAATACGCTAAGCTGAATGCTCCTAGAAGCCAGATCTTGATGGAAATCGAGAAAGATCGAGATATTCGTTGGCCTAAGCCCTGAAGGCTGATCCTGCCAAGTTAGACAAAAGCAAGTATTGCAGATTTCACAAAGATGTTGGTCACGACACCGAAGAGTGTAGGCAGCTGAAAGATGAAATTGAGTTCCTCATTCGAAAAGGAAGATTGAACAAGTACACAGGGGAAGGAGGGGACAGAATAATAATGGAAGGAAGAACTTTGAAGATCGTAGGAGGGACCAGACGATCAGGGGAATCCCCAGCCTAGAGGACCGGTTATAAATGCAATTTTTGGAGGGCCGCGACCTCGAGGGCCTGTTATAAACACGATCTTTGGAGGTCCAACTGCTGCTGGATTGTCCAAAAATTCCAGAAAGGCTATACTAGAGAGGTTATGCATATTGTTGGAGAACCCCTAAGAGGGCCAGGACAGAAGTAACGTTGGCTTTTGATGATTCTGACCTAGAGGGTGTGAAGTTTCCTCATGACGACCCGCTGGTCATAACACCGGTAATAGGAAATAGCCCGGTTAAGAGGGTCCTTGTGGATAATGGTGCTTCTGTGGATATCTTGCTCTACGACACCTTTCTAAGGATGGGGTATAATGATCCCAGTTGACACCAACCGACATGCCGATATATGGATTTCCTGGAGTAGAATATCCTGTGGAAGGGATAATCAAATTGCCAACAACCATAGGTACAGAACCAAGGCAAGCGACACAGATGTTGGATTTCGTGGTGTAAAGGCTAGTTCAACTTATAATGCTATCATGGGGCGAACAGGGATACATGCCTTCAAGGCAGTCCCTTCTTCCTACCATTCAGTTATGAAGTTTCCCACCGGAATGGGATTGGAGAAGAAGAGATCAAAAAATGGCTAGAAGCTGTTATGTGGCCTCTTTAGGGCAGATGGAGTCGGGGGCAGGTTCTTCCTATTGAAGATATGGATGTCCGAGAAAATGATGAGAAGAGAGGAAAGCCAGTAGAAGACTTGGTTTCGATTCCTTTAGACCCCAAGAATCCTGAGAGGATGACTTTCATTGGAGCCACATTAGAGGAGCCCCTTAGAGGGAAGTTGGTGAAATTTTTGCAAGAAAATAGTGATGTGTTCGCATGGTCAGCAGCTGATATGCCAGGAATAGACCCGGAGCTGATTACTCACAAGTTAAACGTGGATCCAAGCAGGAAGACAGTGAAACAAAAGAAAAGAAACTTTGCCCCGGAAAGACAAGAGGCTATAAAACAGGAAGTTGAAAAGCTCTTAGAGGCTGGTTTCATTAGGAGATTCAATTTCCGGAATGGTTAGCAAACCCTGTAATGGTGAAGAAGGCTAAGGGAAAGTGGAGGATGTGTATAGACTTCACTGATCTGAATGATGCATGCCCTAAAGACTATTTTCCGTTGCCAAGGATTGATACTTTGATTGATGCCACTGCTGGGCATGAGATGCTGAGTTTCATGGATGGATTTAGCGGATACAATCAGATTAAGATGCACAAAGATGACATTCCAAAGGTATCATTCATCACTGACTTTGGTGTTTATTGTTATCTTGTTATGGCATTTGGTCTTAAGAATGCAGGAGCCACCTATCAAAGGTTGGTAAATAAAATTTTTAAGGATCTTATTGGTAAGACTATGGAAGTCTATGTTGATGACATTTAGTCAAGAGTCTAGTAAAGACTGATCATATAACCCATTTGAGGGAAGCTTTTGAGGTCCTGAGGTACCACAAGATGATGTTGAATCCTACAAAATGTGCTTTCGGGTAGGATCTGGAAAATTCTTGGGATTGATGGTCTCAAAGAGAGGAATCGAGGCTAACCCCGATAAAATAAAGGCAATCCTGGACATGGAACCACCAAAACCGTCAAGGATGTTCAGAAGCTCACAGGAAGGGTTGTTGCGCTGGGACGATTCATCTCCAAGTCAGGAGACAAGTGCCTGTCATTCTTTAAGTCACTAAAAAATATTAAGGACTTTGTATGGAGCGAAGAAAACCAGAAGGCTTTCGAAGAACTGAAGCAATATATGGCGCAGGCCCCGTTGTTGGCCAAGCCAGTTTTGAGTGAAGTTTTATTCTTGTACTTGGCTGTTTCAGAGAGTGCCTTGAGCGCGGTGTTGGTTAAGGAGGAACTGAAAGTCCAGAAACCCGTATACTATGTCAGCAAAATTCTGCATGGTGCTGAATTGAATTATTCAACTATTGAGAAATTTGTCTAGCCTTGGTAATGGCTTCGAGAAAGCTGCGTCCTTACTTTCAGGCTCATCAGATTGAGGTGCTAACAAATCAGCCACTGAGAAATATCATTCACAGTCCCAAGGCAAGTGGGAGATTGATTAAGTGGGCATAGAGCTGGGAGAGTTCGATCTCAAGTATAAGCCGCGAACGGCAATAAAAGCCCAGGCGCTAGCTGACTTCGTGGTGGAGTGTACCATACCCAACCAAGAAGTCGGGGGGCAGGAGATACCATACCACAAGACAAGGGAGTCGATAATGGGGACAAAGAGAAGGATGATAAGGAGAAAGAATATTGGGTTCTCTATTTTGATGGAGCATCAAAAACAAATTCCAGTGGAGCAGGATTGGTTTTGCAAAGCCCTGATGGGTTCTTAATTGAGTATGCTATGAAGCTAGACTTCCCAACCACAAACAATGAGGCAGAATATGAAGCCCTGATAGCTGGCCTTGGCCTAGCTGGAACACTTAGAGTCAAAAACTTAAAGGTCCGTGGAGACTCGAAGCTGATCATATCCCAGGTAAAGGGAGAATTTGAGGCAAGGGATGATACGATGGCTAAGTATGTCCGCCTAGTAAGGGCTGTGATGACCCAATTTAATGAATGCCATGTTGAACACATTCCAAGGGAAGAAAATGCTAAGGCAGATGCGTTATCAAAGTTTGCTTCATCCGAGATAGAAGAAAGTTCAGGAAGTGTGTACTTCCGTGTTTTGAAGACACGAAGCATAGATGTTAAGCTTGTGGCTCCTATAGGCCTGGGGACGTCATGGATTGATCCCATTAAGGCTCACATTCAAACCGGTTGGTTGCTAAGCGATGCAACTGAAGCACGAAGTTAACTGTTCGGGCACTAAGGTACTCTTTAATAGATGGGATTCTGTACAAAAGATCTTTCGTGGTTCCTTATTTAAGGTGTCTCAGGCCCGATGAGGCACGCTTGGCTCTTGAAGAAGTGCATGAAGGTATTTATGGACAACACTTGGGGGGCAGGGCTTTGGCTCATAAGATAACTCGTTTAGGCTTTTACTGGCCAGAAATGATGGCTGATGCCAAAGAATATGTGAAGAAGTGTGACCGCTGTCAGAAGCATGCACCTGTTGTTAGACAACCCCCGAGATGCTGACATCTATCAACTCGCCCATTCCCTTTGCTATGTGGGGAATGGATATTTTGGGGCCTTTCCCCATGGCCACGGCACAAAGGAAGTTTCTCATTGTAGCCATTGATTATTTCACCAAGTGGATTGAAGCCAAACCCTTGGCCAAGATCACAACTAAGCAGTTGCACAATTCCTGTGGGAAAACATTATGTGCCGATATGGAATTCCCCGTATCCTCGTCACTGACAATGGAACACAATTCAACAATGAGGAATTCAAGAAGTATTGTGAAGAAAATGAAATTGAGTTACGGTTCACCTCTGTGGCTCACCCACAAGCCAATGGGCAAGCGGAAGTAGCAAATCGAATAATCCTGGATGGACTAAAAAAGAGGATCGAGAAGTCAAGAAATAATTGGGTGGATGAGATACTTCCCATATTATGGGCCTATAGGACTACCTGTAGAGTCACGACAGGAGCAACTCCCTTCATGTTGGCATATGGGCAGAAGCCGTAGTTCCCGTGGAGATATCACATTCCTCTCCAAGGATTCAGGCTTTCAATGCAGAGGAAAATGAAGAAGGGCAGAGGTTAGCCCTGGATCTAATCGATGAAGTGCGAGATGAGGCACATGCAAAGATAGTAGAATATCAGAAAAAGGCTTCATTCTACTACAACCTAAGGGTTAAAGAAAGGTTTTTCAAACAAGGTGACCTAGTCTTGAGGAAGATAGAAGCTTCTGGTGTAGGACAGAAAGGAAAGCTTGCCCCGAATTGGGAAGGGCCGTACAAAGTCAAGAGCGTTCAGGGTAGAGGAACCTACAGGCTGGAGACTATGGATGGTTTTGAAATCCCGAGAACCTGGCATGCACAAAACCTAAAGGTTTACTATGTGTAAGATAGTTGAAGTACGATTCTCACTTGTCAGTATGACAAGAAGGTTTAAAAGCACCTTGAAGCTTTGCTTGCGTAGGATTTTATATTCCAGTAGAATTTACATTGTCGAGTTATTATTGTTAAGGGTCGAACCCATACTATGTAAGGTTTTGAAAAGCCAGACTTCATATTAAAGAGTTCGAAATTATTTCAACCTATGGATGTTTAAGTTAATACCTTGTGTGGATTTAACAAAAAATCATGCTTTGATCATTGGCCAATTAGTTCAAGTTTAAATGCATCAAGTATTGAAAAGATAAAGGAGAAAGAGGCGAGTAAGAAAACAACATATGAAATAACCCCGAAGGGTAACAAGTTCTGATATGAACAAAGTTTACATATTGTCTAAAAAGAAGATATACATAACAAAACTTAGGCCTTGGAAGGCTGGGATTCCTCGGAACCACTATCCGAAGTCTCCTCGGATGTCTCAGTCGTCCCTTCGGACGTCTCAGTCGTCCCCTCAGAAGTCCCCGTAGAGGTTCCATCAGAACTGCCTTCGGGCGCTTTGGATGCTGCGGGAGATGCTGGTTGCTGAGGTGCTGCTCTTGGAGGCTCTTCCACCCTGACCTTCTTAGTGACAGGCTCAGACTCCTCTTCAGAAGAAGCTTCCTCCTCTCCGGAGCTGGACTCAAGCTCTTTCCTCTTTTGACCTTGGCTCCCCGACGGGCCGTCCTTGATCAGGCCAACAAGCTTATCAGCAACACCCCCAAGTTCTGGAACTCGAACAGGGCAAGGAAAGGGGACTGCTCAAGGACTTCTGGAAACTCATCTTGAATGGCCTCCACAGCAGCATCCCAGCCTTCTTTATAGCTAACCGGTTGTAGGAGGGCATCGTGCTCCACCATTAAGTCCTTGAACTCCTGGGTATCCATCCAGCCGTCAAAGGCTTTATCCTTCTGAGCCTTCAGGATAACATTTTCAGCCCGGGCCGTTTCCAGGTCAGAAGTGGAAGAGGCAAGTTGAGCTTCAAGGGCCTCTATTTTTGGTTGGCCTCCTCCAACTTCTTATTAGCATCCTCCAGGCCAACCTTCCAAGCCTTGGCTTGGTGGATCGCCCCTTGAAAATGGGCATTCGCCTACAAGAGAAGCAGCAAAAGTATGAGATAAGAAAATCAAAAAGGGCAACTACGAAGAGCAAAGGAAAAGGACGTACCGTCGCCAAAGCCTGAGCTCCGAAAAGCTCGTTCCCCTCTAAGTCCTGTTGAAGGACAAAGTCTTGATAGTCCACCGGGGAGATGGAATGCTTAGACCATTCCTTGGCAAGCGCCGTGCTGCCAACGATTGAATCCTTGCCCCGATTCCCCAAGCAGGTTGAAAATAGGCCCCTGGCTTCTGCTTGGTGCGCAAAACTTGGTGGGGCCTTCCTCGCCTGGTTCCATTGCTTGGAGTAGGAACTCCGGGAAGCGATCACCAAGGCGCGGGTCTTTAAAGACCTTTCCAGCACGCTTCATCCTGGTTGTCTCCAGGTCTTTAGGCTTGGTTGCCTCCTCAATCTTCTCGGCCACTGCAACAAGTGAGGTAAGTAAGTTGAGGAATCGGCAAGATAGAAAATGAAGGAAATAAAAAGAGATATAAGGGAGGAAACTTACTTTTCTTAGGGACGGAGAGAGGCCGTTCTACAAGAACGGTCTCCCTGATGAGGTCCCAAGAATGGGAAGTCCCATTATCTTGCGTCAGGAGGTTGAAAGCTCTAGCCTCCTCCTCAGACAAAATTATATCGTTTGGGCTCCCATCAACGGCAAGCCCAAAAGACGATCGAAACAGGGTGCCCCAATCGCCACCCTCCCAAACGACGAACAAAAAATCTTTCTTCCACCCCAAGTTGTTGTCAGGGATGGACTTCCCGTTCACAATGTGGGGAACAGTAGGGCGCTGGTTTAAAGAAACCCAACCCGGACTTTTATCAGGGCTGTTTTTGAACTGGAAAATCTTTCTGAAAATAACAACGGAAGTAGGGACATTGTGCTTGGCATTGCGACAGATAGCACAGAATAAGCCTCCAAGAATTAGGGGGAGTTGGCAAGGGCTGATGCCCACATCAGCTAGCAAAAGAGGAATGAACGGGTGAAAGGGGAGTCTGATACCTGCCCGTAGAGTATCCCTGTAGACGCATAATGCGTCCTTCTTCCACTGGCAGGCCCTGTCGGCCGGGCCTGCAAGAACCAGCTTGAAAGGTTCCTTGATTTTAAAACAGCTGCTCAACTTTTCCAGCTCTTTGGGATCCCGCAGGCACTAATATGGTCGTGCGCGTCCAGATTGCATCAGACGGGTACTCGTCCCCGCGGGTGTTGATCATGTCGATCAAGGAAGTGTACCTTGATCGAATAGGGAATTCATTGGACTTTCTAGCCACGTTCATCTTGGCCAAACGAGTCATTTTCTTATCAGCCATCTGAAAAAAGGGAGGAATTTTACCTAAAAGTGCATACAATGTAAAAGTAAGCACAAGAAGTAAAGGGAGGAACCTTACCTGAAGAAGAGCTCCTAAAAAGGCTTTGATACTCCGACTTGCTGTTTTGCTCTAAGAATCTTAGCAGGAGGAGAAAGAAGAAGAACTTAGAAATGAGAAAGTGAGGAGTAGTAGCCTCTCCTCACTCCTTTATATAAGAGGAAAAGGGAAGTTGAAGGGACAAAAGCCCATTAAGGATAGAGGCCCAAAGAAAAAAGCCCAGAAAAAGGAATATTCCAGAATATTCCAAGGAATTCTAGAGAATTCTAAACAGGGTATTAAGCCCAGATCAATTAGAGGCCCAATAAGAGTTAGAGAGGCCCATTAAGATTTAATAAGGCCCAATAAAGAAGGCTAGGCCCAAATCCAATTAGGATTTGGAAAATACAATACCCAAAATTGTAGCCCTAAAAGATGTAAGGCTCAGACCAGGATTCAGGTCGAAAACCAGATCGTGAATCCTGCCCGAAATCTTTCGAGCAGACACCCAAAAATAACGGGTAAAAAAGACCAGATTTCAGGTCGAAAACCAGGTCGTGAATCCTGCCCGAAATCTTTCGAGCAGACACCACGAAAATAACGGGTAAAAAAGACCAGGATTTAGGTCGAATTCCAGGTCGTGAATCCTGCCCGAAATTTTTCAACCAGACACCCGAAAATAACGGAATAACAGGACTGGATTGAGGTCGAAACTTCGACCAGGAATGAGGTCGAATGAACCAAGCATTTTCA
Organism: Apium graveolens; assembly: GCF_009905375.1. Taxonomy (NCBI): domain Eukaryota; kingdom Viridiplantae; phylum Streptophyta; class Magnoliopsida; order Apiales; family Apiaceae; genus Apium; species Apium graveolens. Next base: position 12,419 of record NW_027421357.1, read on the forward strand.
AGAATGGGGTTTAAAAAACCTAGACTAAAACCCAGGTCGAAAATCGACTAGGATCCTGGTCGAAAACCAGGTCGTGAATCCTAGTCGAAATCCTTCGACCAGGAAGCATGAGAAACAGAGAA
>NW_027421358.1:0-646 GCF_009905375.1 Apium graveolens
TGGTACCACATTTATACGAGTCAATTTTGGCCACATTTTGGCTCTAATCAACCATGTAAGTCACTCTTCACCATATTAGAGTCACTTTGCACCCTATAAGAGTACTTGCCACCATATATTGGTACAATTGACCTTTTAACATCAACATGCAATTTAACATCCTTTAACCACCTCTTGGTACCACATTTATACGAGTCAATTTTAGGCCACATTTTGGCTCTAATCAACCATGTAAGTCACTCTTCACCATATTAGAGTCACTTTGCACCCTATAAGAGTCACTTGCCACCATATATTGGTACAATTGACCTTTTAACATCATCAACATGCAATTTAACATCCTTTAACCACCTCTTGGTACCACATTTATACGAGTCAATTTTTGGCCACATTTTGGCTCTAATCAACCATGTAAGTCACTCTTCACCATATTAGAGTCACTTTGCACCCTATAAGAGTCACTTGCCACCATATATTGGTACAATTGACCTTTTAACATCATATACATGCAATTTACTCCTTTAACCACCTCTTGGTACCACATTTTACGATTAATTTTGGCCACATTTTGGCTCTAATCAACCATGTAAGTCACTCTTCACCATATTAGAGTCACTTTGCACCCTATAAGAGTCACTTGCCACCA
>NW_027421359.1:0-41968 GCF_009905375.1 Apium graveolens
ATTAAAAAAACAATTTTAGTTTTACCAAAAGTCCATTAAAAATGTATAAAACAATTTATAATTTCAGAAGAACTATAAAGGTAGATTGTTGATTGGTCGGGTTGGTCGAGTTAAAGCCGTTTTTGCAACTTCACCCAATTAAATCAGTTTGGAAATTTCAACCCAACCTATGAAAATAATTTATAACTGGACTTTACCCGTTATACATCGGTTTGGATTAGTTTGGTTCGTCTAAAAAGGTAAAATAATTATATATGAAAAACTATTCACTAAGAGAACCTATGGTCATAAATAACATCATAATTCATAATATAAGTATTCTTTGATAACATTAATCATCTTTTTAATGTGTCTTGCGGTGCCTTGTAAACGTTACTTATTAGGGGCTCTTAACAAGTAATCTAAATATGAATAATGATATGACTGAACATACAGGTTACCCCACATGCATGTCTAATTTAAATTTTACGAATATTTAGACAGAACAAATTACATAAAGGAAAATATTTAGCAAAGAAAAAATACAGGAAAATGAGTTATAAGGCGTTGAAAGTGATCCAAGATCCACGCTTGGGAACACTTTAGGCCATCTAATTTCACTCAACTATAAGCAATTTTTACAGAAATATTAAGTAGTTCAGGCGTGATGACTACTTTAAACATTAAAATGGAAGAAATATAATATTTCTGATTCAATGTAACGACTTAATAAAAAAACTCCCATTAAAATGAAGAACATACAGGTTACCCCAAACATGCATGTCTAATTAAATTTTACGAATATTTAGACAGAACAAATTATATAAGGAAAATATTAGGAAAAAAAAAACTACAGGAAAATGAGTTATAAGGCGTAGAAAGTGCTACCAAGATCCACACTTGGGAACACTTTAGGCCATCTAATTTCACTGAACTATTAAGCAATTTTTACAGAAATATTAAGCAGTTCAGGCGTGATGACTACTTTACAACATTAAAATGAAGAAGATAATTATATTTTTGATTCAATGTAACGACTTAATAAAAAACTCTCATTTGAAGGCCCTGATCTTGTGGTAATATATCTTGTTGGGATCTTGTGGTAATATATCTTGTCGGGAATAGTTATACTGAATGAAGGCCAAATGAAATAAAATAGCCTCTAAAATGTAGTTGTTTTCTACATTGACCCTCTGTAATATCTCAGTGTGTGTCTATTAAGATTGCATAAAATACCTTTCACAGGTTATTGACAATTAATGCAGCTTCATATGATAACTCATATTTCAAATCTTGATGCAAACATGTTAATATGGTACTGAAATCATACCTAATGTATTAACAATAATTATTTAGCACAATTATATAAATCAGGTTGGGTTGAGTTGGTTGGGTAAGGGTTAAAATTTTTTAAATCCTGACCCAACCCATTATATATGGGTTAGAAATATTACCTAAATAAACATCATGTTTTGAATGGTTTCGCTCGTTCGGCTAAAATAAAGGGCGTGGGCATGTTGGGTTCAATTTTTCGGTTTGGTCGATTTTTTGTTCACCCATAATTTGAGTTCATTCGGGCCAATTTTTCTTATATCTAGATACATTGATAGAATATTTTATTTTTGTAATCTCTTTTTTGGACAAGATAACATCTTTTTTTCCCAGAAATTATCAATAATTTACTTGCAATTTTTAAGCCTCAAATCGATGTTAAAAATTATTACCACTTACAATTCGTGAACTTTTTTATCGGCGCCTATTGTGATCAATCACGGCAATTTCTAAATTTTTCCAAGATTTATGCTCATCTGTGGTTTCAAAAACTGATTTGGAAATAATGGAAAAATCGGTTATCAAGCAGTGTGTTTGTTGGAAATATTTTTTTCTCAAAGTTGGTTTGATTCAATGGAACACACTTGGTTGTTCATTTAGCCGGAGAAATTAGACTTGCTAGACCAGCTTATTAGCATTGGATGTATCTGATTGAGCATTTGTTGGACAAATTAAAACAAAAGTCGGTGATAAAGTAAGTAGTTGAGGGTTCAATTGCCCAACGATATATGGAGGAAGGAGATTCTTAATATTTCTTCCTTTTCCTGTTTCCTCTGACACGATTCACCAATAAAGGTTCGGTAACGAGGGTTTTGTTTAATGTGCAAAATTCTGAGAATTAGAAGTTTTCAAATATCTAATTCAATCTATTAGAAAAGAAGGAACTCGATCCATGAATGAGATAAACGCGAGCTAGCGGAAAGAATATGTTCTTCTAAACTCTCCTGAAGTTCAACCTACCTAAGATATCAAAATCTTACTTTAAAAATATGCGTAATAATTTTTGATAGTGACACTTATATGCATGATTTAAATTTTAAAAAGTAATAAGATCGTGTTATGAGACAACTTCGGAAAACAACACCTCAAGAATTAGATTGTATGGTCAAGAGTCGATTTAAAACTTGGTTTAAGCAAAAGGTATTTATCTATTTAGAAACCTTAATTACATGTTTTATTTTATATTCTTATAATTACAACCATCTCATCACATATTTTATTTTTAATTTTTTTATCATTAGGTTGATAAAGATAACTGTGGAAGGACCTCATTTTAAGGACTTGCTTGAAGGACCAATATTAAAAGTCATGACTTTTTCAGGAAGATAGATCCAATGCATCGACTCATTTCTCACGAAGAGGAGGAAGAAGAAGAAAACGAAGAAGAAGAAGAAGCAAGAAGAAGAAGAAGAAGAAGAAGAGGAAGAAGAAGAAGAAAGGAAGAAAGAAGAAGAAGAAGAAGAAGAAGAAGAAGAAGAAGAAGAGAAGAGGAGAAGAAGAAGAGGTGAGAAGAAGAAGAGGGAGAAGAAGAAGAGGGAGAAGAAGAAGAGGGAGAAGAAGAAGAGGGAGAAGACGAGGTGACAATGAAAATGGTGATGATGATAAGATGCTAACAGTTTTGACGATATTAAATAACGTTGTTTGTAAATTTAATGATGATTTTAATTCAAAGAATTATTTTAGTAATTTTGTAATGACTACGATGCAAAGTAATATGATTTTATGAAATTTATATCGTAATTATAATTTAAAATAGTTTTTTTAAGACCGACTTAAGGTTAATATTTGACCATTTTTTACCATATTTTTTCACAGAATACCGACCGTCAACTAATATAACTGACCACATTCTTCATGAAAACGACCGTCTCCTTCAATGGATGGTCGGTTATGAGTACGGTCGATTACATAGAATTTAGGTGCCTTCTGATTTAAAACCGACCAAATGTGCATGTTTGGCATCGGTCGGTTTTAACCTTGTTGGTCAATTTTAAATTTTAAAAATTTATTTTAAACGATCCAACTGTATGGATGTAAATTCATGTCAAAATATCTTTGTACACAAAAAATTAAATTACCTTAAAAAGTACAAAGATGTTGTTATAAGTAAATTAGCAAATATCATCAAAAATTTGAAATAAATAAATATAATTTTAAAATTATAAAATACATATGATCTAACCGTATGAATGGACAAACTCAATGAAAATGAAAAAATGCACCAAAAAATAAGGTATTAAAATAAAATTATAATTATAATAGTGTGAACCATTATAATTTCAATTAGTATGCCGCCATTACGTAGACAGAATAAGTTGAACTTAACATCCGCTGTACATAGCATAAAAAATAAATTATTTTAAAAGATCCAATTGTGTCAAAATATATTTATACACAATAATTATATTATTTTTAACGACTACAAATATGTTTTTATAAATCAATTAGCAAATATCCTCGAAAAAGTGAAATAAATATAAATTTAAAATTATAAAATACACATGATCTAACCGTATAGATGGACAAACTCGATGAAACGAACAAATGCACCAAAAATAGGCTATTAAAATAAAATTATATTACAATAGTGTGAACCATCATAATTTCAGTTAGTATGCCGCTATTATGTAGACAAATAAGTTGAACTTGACATCCGATGTATATAATATAAAAACAAATTTATTTTAAACGATCAACCATACGGATGTTAATTTCATGTCAAAATATGTTTATACACAAAAATTAGATTATTTTAACAAGTACAAATACATTTTTATAAACAAATTAGCAAATTAACACAAAAATGTGAAATATATAAATATAAATTTAAAATTATAAAATACACATGATCTAACCGTATTGATGGAAAAACTCAATGAAACTACATAAGTGTACCAAAAATTAGGCTATTTAAATAAAATTAATCAAATTTTTATAAGATTGTTTTGAATTTTTTCGCGACAAAACCAGCCACCGGGGTTTCTAGGGTTGAGATAACTGACCATTAGGATTTATAGGATTGTAGGGCTGAGCAAAACCGAACCAAAACCGGAAAACCAAACTGAACCGTGCTAATTCGGTTCAGTCCTGATTTTTCAGAAATTCGATCTATTCGGTCTGGATCGAATAGACCGAAATAAAATTCGGTTTGGTCCGGTTCTGTTAAAAAATATTTCGGTCTGAGCCGAATAGACCAAATTATAAATACTATAATTTTATATTATATATTTTACATATATCTTAAAAATTATAATCATAATTTTTAATTTTTCATTGTATTTATACACTCTTAATACTCTATATATCACCTTAGTTTAATTATATTCTAAATTTTATAATTTCTGGCTTAAAATTTCAATACAAATTTATTTTTGAAAATATTTGGTCTATTCGGTCCAAAACTAACCGACGGTCCAAAACTATTCGGTTCGGTCCGGTCCGGTCAGGTCCAAGAAAAAATAGTAATTCGGTTTTTCGGTCTATTGGGTTCGTTCCGATTTTAGACCGAACCGACCGAATGCTCAGCCCTATAGGGTTGACATAACCGACTGCCTAATGATAAAACTAACCGACGTATATTTAGGCGAAAAATATTTTTCATGAAAAATTAAAAACCCAGGCTTTAACATCAATGACATCGTATTGCATGCTGCACAGGTTCCAACACTAAAACCGACCACTATGTCGGTCGGTTTAAACCTTAATATAAAAATTAAAAAAAACACTTCATTTTTCTTCTATCTCATTTTTCCCTCTTATTTTCACGCAAAATCAAAGTAGATTAAACTAAAAATCACCGAAGTATCGCTCAAAATTAACAAAGAAATCGGGCTTCGACCTCAAAATCTCCTCTATATTCCTCACGTTTCTCTCTCAATGTGAGTATATTTCACTCGATTATATATTTTTCACTCGAAGTATGTGTGTGTGCTTTGTGTATGTAAATCTGTGAATCAAAGTTATATATATGTTTTTTGTGTGTGTAAATTATGAAGTTTAAATTGAACTTTTTCACTTCAAATCGAAGTTCAAATCATATTTTTTCAGTTTTGATGAGTTTTTTGCAAGAAAAATGTTCGTCATTTTGGTCGGTTTGTTGAATATAAGTATATGTACAAATCTTGGGATTTTTGTCAGTTTGTTGAATATATGTATAAGTATAAATCTATTTTTAGGGTTAACTTTTAGGGGTTTGCTCTTTACGCTCTTGTAATTTCATTTCGTAATTGAAGTTTGTAATTGCACCTTATATATGAGTTTTGAAGCTTTAATTTGTTGAATATATAGTGAAATTAGATTGATTTGATGATTTAATTTGTGTAATTGTTGGATAATATGTGTAATGGTTTAAGTTGATTATTTTTTATCGTAGATTTGGTGTAATCTTGTTATATGCATTTTATGTGATGTGATTTTATATGCATTTTTATGTATGTGTTGTGTTTTAATGTATTATTGATGCAACTCGAATTATGTGACTTAGTGCATACATTTTTTAGGAATTGTTATCATCGATTTGGTGGAATCAATTTTATCATCGATTTGCTGCAATCATTTGTATGTTCGTATATTTGTGCTAATATATTCTTATATTTTTCATTTTAGGATCTTTTTGCTTGGATGCTACCTATGATCTTGGTTACGATGGTATTGTTTACGATGGCAAGGAAAGGCAAGGGGAAGGAGCTGAAAAAGAAAAAGGAAAGGGAAAGGGAAATGGAAAAGGTGCTAGCAAGGGCAATGAAAAAGGTACTAGTTCGGGCAATGGAAAAGGTGCTAAGGACAGTGGTGAAGCAAAGAGAAAGGGAAATGACAAGGGGATTTTGAGATTCGGACCCGAATGATCCGACTAGACACATGACACCTGCTGAAGAACGAGAGTGGCCAGGAAGGCGACCTCGATCACAATCAAGTAGAATCTATGGAGAAAAACCGTCATTAGAGCCATATCACATTGATATCTTGATATATCAAATAGAGTAGTTTAGACACTGAAATAAATAATTATTTTAATATAATATATAAATAATCATATATACCTTAATTTCTTCTAATATTATAATATAAAATTTTAAAAATCATAAAAAGTATTGTATATTTTCAAATTTTATATAAAAACGGTTTTTTAATCGGGCTTTTCAAAAAGCCCGGGCTTTTATCCGTCCGAACCGGGCTTTTATCCGGGCTTTTTTAGATCCGGGCTTTTCGGGCTTGGGTCGGGCCGGATTATTGAGAAATATGGAGGCCCATTAAAGGCTCGCGGGCCGGGCGGGTTTTTTCCGGATCGAGATTTTCAGGCTTTTTTCCGGATCGGATTTCAGGTTTCGGAATTTTTTAATATCTCTAAAAAAGAATACACATGAAAAATAATAATTAAATTTTATTTTTTAACAAATTCATTTATTACTTGATCAAGCTTCGTAAACATAAATATCAATTCATTTTAGTAGGGTATGATAGAAAGTAGTTGATTATTATTTACATTATCATGTTTTTCTTTTATTTATATAAAATATAATGATTACAGAAAAATAAATATAAGAACTTTCACATAAATTATAACTTAAAAACTGAAATACCATTTTGTAGTGAAAGGAAACAAACAAAAAAATTTGGATAAGAAATACATTAAAAATAAGTAAAATCGTTCACAGAAAAAGAGCGACATTTTCCGAAGTTTGGATTAGGTTTTACATTATAGTTTAAGGTTTTTTAGGGTTACATATTTTCATTTTTTAATTTGTTTTTCAATAATCCAACTGTACGGATGATTAGATATATTGATTTTGTATAAGAACATGGCATATATATTATATTTTTAAAAATTAAGCTCTTATGTTTTTCTAATAAATTTATAAAATGTGTTCAATACCTACATGTATTGGTGGGTAATGCCAAAAAAAGATGGTTGTTATTTTACTTATATTGCCAAATTTGGTAGGAAAAGGGCCCAGTATGGTAGGAAAATGCCACACACTGAAAATTATATTAATATTTATTTTTGAAATATGCACTCAAAAAAAAATTAAAAAATCGTTAAACCCTATTACCTACTAATATTGGAAGGATATAAAACTTAGTTCAAGAAAATTTAAAACATAAAGCCAAAACCAAAAATTTCAACAATGGAGCCAAAATAAAAAATTCAAATATTTGGCCCAACTCAAAACCTACCAGTTTTCGTAAGAAGTTAACATTAATTTCACAAAAAAATCAAACATGCTGTCAAAACCAAAAATGAAAATTTCAGATATGAAGCAAAAACCAAACCAAAAAATTTAAAAAATGCGCCCGAACCCATAACATACCAATATTGGTAGGAAATATGTGACTTGAACATATAAACTCCTACCTTACTCTTTTCATTTTCATTTTCATCTACTCTACCAAAATTTCATATCAGAGTTCCTTCATATTTTTCTTCTCTCATTTCGCAAATATCTTCATCTTCTTAATTTTAACCATCTTTTATACATGTATGCATTTCAATGTTCTTAACATTTTTTTAATCTTTTTTGGTTTATGTAATTTTATGTAATTAATTCTTTGATTTTTACAACATGTATTAATTGTTTGTGTGTGTTAATGACTATTAACACTTATATAGATTTTATTGACTTGAGGCCAAGAAAATGAAAAAAATAATGATGAAAATGAAGAAATTACAAAGAACGAAGGCAAATGATTCAATGATGATAAGAACTTGAGATGATTAGTCTAAACTGTAAAAACATCTATTAATTGTTATAATGAATTATTATTTTTAATATTGAATAAGGAATTGTTGGTTTCGAGGATGACCTCAGGAGACATGCATGAGGTTACAAGAAATTAAGTGTATCATAGGGGTATTTTTGTAAATACAGGAGGGTCGTGTTTATATTTACAGATTTACCCTTAAAATTTTATATTTTAAAATGTCTTAAACTCCGGTAATTTTCCAGACGATACCCTCAAACCCAGTTTTCTCATTGGACAATTACTATGAACATGTGAATTTAACTTTTTATGAAGATGAAATTTTCCATTTAGTCATTGTTGTATGCTTATCATATAAATATTAATTTAGATGCAATTTTTCTACATTATATCAAAGATTTTTAAAAAAAATAGTTCAGCATTTCCCACCATATATAGGCAATTTCCTACCAGATTCAAGCTATTTCATAACGCATTAAAGCTAAATGGTGGTATGGAATGGTTTGTAGGAAATGCCCATTTTTATAACTTCTGGCACGAAACCTACCATTTCTTAATAAAAACCTACCAATTCCGGAAGGAAATAATCAATCAAAAGATACCAATTATAGTAGGAAAAAGACCTTGACTAGGTCAACTGCCACGTGATTGGACACGTGAGTGAGTCCCACATACCAACTGAGCAATAGGGTCCACATTTATGTAGCGTGGCAGATGACATGAGAGATGACGTGGCTGGCCGTCTGGCACGCTAGACAGGCAGCCAATTCGAAGTGGGGCTATTAAAAAAATAACCATCAATTTCTATTAAGTAGAAATTCTGAAAGAATTGACCCTTTTTCCTACCAAATATAGAACATTCCCTACCAACCCGCTGGTATAAAATGACCATTTTTATTGTAGTGATACCCCTAAAGGTGATTATAATCCTTAGGGTCGAGCTGGACCTTCTCACGGGTTAACTACTAACCCACCTCTACCAGGATCACCATCAAATCGTAATTTGTCATAAGTTACATTTTAATAGTTAGTTAATTGGTGATGTTCAATGATCAATAACCTGTACACATCACCCTTCCGGCTATCGTCGATTATTAATATAGGGTCCTACTCCAGTAGAAACTCCCTTATAATACTCGATCGTTTGGAGATTCAAAAAATATAGTGAAGTCGAATTTAAAAAAAATTACCATTTTCCGGGAAAAAATCAAATTAAAAACGGAGGAGAAAATTTGAGATTATATGTGGGAGGGTGTATCCAAGGGTGTAGATCAGTTTCTAGTTTTCATTTTAAGGCTTAATTTTATTTGAACAAATGCCTATTGATATATATTACTCCCTCAGTCCCTTCGAATTGTTTACATTTCTGAGGAAGTGTCTGGCACGTATTTTAAGGTGCATAAAAAGTATAATTATGTAATTTATTTTTACAATTTTCTTTTTCTCAATAAAAGTTGAATGTTTTAATTTTTATTCAGAAAAATAAAATTGTTAAAAAAATTTACAGAACTATACTTTATATCCACCTTAAAATGCGTGTCGGACACTCTCTAAAAAATGTAAACAATTGAAAGGGACGGAGGGAGTAATATATTGCATTTATGTGTAGCCTTTATGTGTTATTTACATGGGTGTATTGGTTTGAGATTTTAATGGATTTTTATTGATTCTAGAAATAAAGAGTTATTCATAATGGATTTTAAACAATCCTAATTAAAATTTGCAGTATTCAATTTAGATTATTAGTCCTACTAAATCATAAGGTATTCAATTAAAATTAAAAATTACTTTTCAGAATGTGCGTATATTAGTCATATATATTTATTTTTACGGTAAAACCTTCAGCATAGTGATTGTATATTAGTAATATACTAGTATGAAACCCCGTGCGAGGCACGAGTCAAGTTTTGTATATCTTCTAATATTTTAAGATATTAGATGTTCATCATTTCTGATTATAGTGTTGTACTTTAGCTGTGTATTTACTTTATTAATGATAAAAACTATACATAATTCAGGTATTTTTGGGTTAGAAATTGAGTAATCTTGATACTGAATATTTGAGGTGTGTAAGATTTATTCATTCTTTTTATATATAACCTTTTTGTTGCATGTTAGTGTACGAGATTGTGTACAATATTTGTAAATCAGTGTCATTATATTTTTGACATTGTATACGAATTCATATTTTTAACTCATCAAGAATAAGATTTAAACTCGATAGTACGTTAACGAAAAATGACATAACTATAGGCAAAGAAAATTTTAGTATCCAATTCTAATAAGCAAAGTTTTCTTTTAAGTTACAAAATTTCACCCCTGGATAAGAGTTGTGGTGTGAAATGTGTATTTGAATATGGTGCGGAGTACTAAGCCATTGAGGTTGATTCATTATGTTCATCAAGGTTTCGCTTATGTACATGTGTTAATGCATCCATGATAATGTAAGTTGTAATTTCACGTAATATGTGATATTTTATAGTCTAATCTGACTTACTTGTTTTATCTTAAAGGTGCATTAGTTCTTGGTAGAAGTTTTATCTTAAGTATATTTTACCTCAAAAAGTCATTGATGTTGCAATAAAGTTGGTTAAATGCGTAATACTTACCCACAAACAAATAGCTTCCAATTTTACCCAACGAGCATTAATCCTGACAGTGACATATAATAAAGACTAATTTAGTATTATTTCACTAATTTAAATAATTAAAAATTGTGAATATAGATTATATATGATACATCACAAATTCATAAAATAATATAATATCATCAAAATTTGTAAATGTAAAAATAAAAATTTCATAAAAAATTATCAAGTTTCAATAATCATATTTCATATATTCATCCATTAATGTCACATATAGATATTATGTGTCTGGACAAAGACATATATACTTCAATAACACAGCAGTAGTAAACTGCGAAAATCAATTGGTAGACCCAAGTTCAACTCTCATGATCAATATTTTTTTATAAATAAAAAGTATGAAGGTAAATTTGTCAGTTTACACGGATTGAAATGTATCATGAATTTACAGGTGAATAAAATGTGTTAGTATTGTATTATTTTACTAATTTAGATAATTTAAAAATATCAAAGTAGATTATATATGAAACGTCACTAATTCATAATACAATATAATATCATCAAAATTAGTAAATGTAAAAATAATAATATGAGAAAAAATAAAAAGTTTAAATTATCAAATTTCACATATTCATCCATTAATGTCACATATATTATGTGTCTTGAAAAAAACACGTGCTTCAATGGCACAAGGGTAGGAAGTTGCACAAACCAATGGGTAGACTAAATATCGATTCTCCTTATCAATATTTTTAATAAATAATAAATATGAGGCTAAATTTATCATTTCATGGCGATTAAAATGTCTCATATTAGCCCCATGTTGGGTAAAATTATAAGCGTAGTACTCATGATAAAATGTTAGTGTAAATTATGTCGCTTTGATAAAGTTTGTTAATATAAAGCATATTTGTTTGTTGGTTCGATGCGAACATGTATAACATAATATTTTATTCTCTTAGAATTAAATTACATATACTTGCAAATAGTATAATTTCTATAATTATTTTCTATTGTATATGTATCCATTTTAAATTTTTTTCATCATAAATTTCTAAATATCTAATTAAAATATAACAATTTTTATTTATAACAAACATTTATTGTTAACACCATTTCACTAAGCTGAAAGATTTAAAAATATGTAAAAATATGTAGGCTAATTACATATCATACAGTACTAATTTATACTATATAACAATATAATACAAGGTAGCAAATGTAATAAGAAAAAGATGAAAAGATGACTAATAGTTATTTGTTAGACTCAAAATATATAATATGAAATATTTATTTATTCAAAAGCACACAAACATATCTAACATATGTATGATCAACAACCTATATGGTTAGGCGGCTTGGTGGTATGATGTATTGCAGAATAATTACAAGACCGAGTTCGATTCCTACAAAAAATATTTTTTTAAAATAACAAAATAACCCGTGTGAGGCACATGATATTTTTTAATAATGTTTCAACATACCGTGTATGTAATTTTTAAAAATTCAGCTTGCACATATCGGTTATACTCAATGATCGTATATATTATTGAGTGATGGTATGTTGTGTCATATTTTCAATTTTTTTGCAGACTTTGACGATTTAGGTGACTGGAACTATTTTGGTTGTACATGATTTCTGAGCTAAAGATACGATGTTCATTTTAATTTGTATAGACCTGACATCTATTTTTGTAAGGTGATTGAACCTTGTTATATATGAAATCGACAATGTCTCGGTCTAATTTCAGCATTCTCTTATAAAATGTCAGTACAAGGTTGTTAAATTCATTGTAATGACGTGTAGTTAACAAATTCATTGTGTATATATCATCGTGTGTTGCTTTGTTAACGTACCTTGTGGGTATTCATTACAAAATTTCACGATGTGACTACTTAACAAGTATATATATATATAAATTTATATATATAATTTGTATGATCATTAATCAACGCAATATAAACTTATGTGTATATGAAAATGGTTGTTCGGTACGTATTCCTTGTATAGTATTGACATAGAATTTGGGTAAATGCTAATTAAACATGTGTTTGTAGGGTTTTTTTTTTTTAAAATTAACAGTTTACGGGGAGAAGAAATGTCGCACTCCATTACATTTCTCTAAACATCTCTTTAAGTTACATTTATTTTTTCAATATATGTTGTTTGAGACCTTATATAATAAAATTGTCCCACAAAGTGCCAACACCTTTATTTCACTGACTTCTTAATTGTATGTTCGAGAGTGCTATCATCTCAAGAACTAGGCATTTAACTCTACCTGATTAAAGAGATGTTAAAGGCGTTTTTGCAACTTCACCCGATTAAATCCGTTTGGAAACTTCAACCCAACTAATGAAAATAAATATGTAACTGAACCTTACCCGTTATACATCGGTTTGGATTGGTTTTGGTCAATCTAAATGGGTTAAATAATTATATATAAAAAACTATTCGTTAAGGGAACCTATGGTCATCAATAACATCATAATTCATAATATAATTATTCTACGAGAACATTAATCATTGTCTTGATTGTGTCTTTTGGTGCCTTGTAAACGTTCCTATTATGGGCTCTAAACATGTAATCTAAATATGAATCATGATGGAGACTGACATAAAGGTTACCCCAAACATGCATGTCTAATATAAGCTTTACGAATATTTAGACATAACAAATTACATAATGCCTTGTTTGGAAACAAGCATTTCATTTTAAATGAAAGATTTCAAATGACATGATTTGAATTGTCATTTCAAATTCCTATATTTACACTAAAATTTGATTGCCTTGAATTTCAAATAAAATCCAAATCCAAATTCTTTAGCTTATCCAAACATGTTATTTGATCAAATCTAGAATTTTAAATGAAATCTAACTTACCAAACGGGCACTAAAGGAAAATATTTAAGCAAAAATAAAAATAGGAAAATGAGTTAAAAGGCGTTGAAAGTGCTACCAAGATCCACATTTGGGAACAGTTTAGGCCATACAATTTTACTGAACTACTAAGCACAATTTACTAAAATATTAAGCTGGTCAATTAAAGTCGTGATAACTACTTTAAACATTAAAATGAAGAAGATAATTATATTTTCTGATTCAGTGTAACGACTTAATAAAATAACTCCCATTTGCGTCCCTAACCTTGTGGTAATATATCTTGTCGGGAATACTTATACTAAATGAAGGCCAAATGAAATTGAAATTAGACTCTAAAAATGTAGTTATTTCTGCATGAACCCTCTCTAATATCTTAGTGTGTGTCTGTTAAGATTACATATAAAACGTTTCACATGTTATTGACTATTGATGCAGCCCCATATGATAACTCATATTTCAAATCTTGACGCGGACATGTTAAAATGGTAATGAAGCCATAACTAATGTACGAACTATAATTAATTAGCACAATTTTACAAATCATGTTTGGGTTGGGTTGGGTTTGGAAATGGTTAAAAAAATTTAAATCCTAACTCAGTCCATTATATTTGGGTTAAACAAATTATCTAATTAAATGGTGAGTTGGGTCGATTTTGCAGTTTGGTCGATTTTTTGTTCACCCTTAATCTGAGGTCATCTGGACCCATTATTTCTCATATCTAGATATGTAGATAGAATATTTTATTTTGTAATCTCTTTCTTGGACAAGATAACATCTTTTTCCAAGATATTATCAATAATTTACTTGTGAATTTTCAAGCCTAAATCGATGTAACAAGATTCTTTAAAAAATAAAATAAAATTATAATGGATTTCATAATATATGGAATGAACTAATGAAAAATGAATATAGTTTAGAATGCCGGTCCAATCCATTAACGGGGGTGTATTTATTTCAAATTTAATGGATCGATAATAATCCATAGAATTTAAAGATTTTCGTTGATTATTATTGTTCTTGGATTTTGACGGAGTTGATAGAAAAATCTTGTAGAGTCTTGATATTTTTGTGAAGTTTTTTAGAAATTCTTCAAAATCTCATGTATTTTATAGATATTTCAAAAGATTAAAAATGTACTTGTAAATTCATCAAAATCCACAACATTTTCAAATAAAAAAACATCCACACACTTTCGAATACCATCAGATTTTGATGAATTTTTAAAAATCCAAATTGAATATCACCAGATTTCCGTAGACATTTTAAAATCTAGATCAAATATATTCATCTTTTAAAAAACTTTTTATAATCTCTATTGAATACCATGAGATTTTAAATGAATTTTTAAAATCCCAGTTGAATAACTCTTGATTTTAAGAATCAAATAAATCTTTTAAAATCTTGATTGAATACACCCCTCTTCGTAATTACAATACATTATTGTTAATGATTATCTATAAATTTAATGCTTTTTCAAAATCTCTATCGATTCATTATCTACTAAATTATTTATATCTATAAATACCCCACTGACCAACAATGTATTCCTCAGCGAGTCACATATTCGTATAAAAAACTCATTTCCATGGCAAGTTTTGGGTTTGTAATAGTGTTAGCGTTGATGGCTTTAGTAGGTAACATTGGTATAGAAGCTAGACATTTAAAGTTAGAGGACATCAAAGTCGTACAACAAGATCCATCTCAATACTTTCACATGTTGCCTAAAGGTCCTGTTCCTCCATCCGGACCTAGCGGTCCACCACCAGAGATATCCTCATCTCAGTACTTTCACATGTTGCCTAAAGGTCCTGTTCCTCCATCTGGACCTAGCGGTCCACCGCCAGAGGTATCCTCTTCTCAGTACTTTCACATGTTGCCCAAAGGTCCCGTTCCTCCATCCGGGCCTAGTGGTCCACCGCCCGAGATATCCTCATTTGGACATGTTTCAATCACTACCATGCCCAAAGGCTATCATAATCCTCGCGTTGGACCGCCACCAACTCGCAATTAGTCATAATTTAAGTTGTAATAAACTGTTAATTGGTGATGGTGAATAATCAATGACATGTGCACACCCTTCCGCCTTTTGTCATATGTTGTATTTATGTGTTATTTAATTGGGTCGTGTATCAGTATTTTACAATGACTTTTAACTTCAAATAATTTTATAAGGTTCATATAAACAAAAAATTACTTATATATGCACGTAATCACGTAAGTAAAAATGTTAAATACTAACATTTGATATGCAATTAATGTAATTCAATAATTAAATACCCGACCCATTTTTGTACTTTTCGACTTGTTTGGCATATACATGCAAAGTTTGATTTTTATTTCTAGCACATATGAAACAGTATTAATAAAAAAATTAATTTTATAGTAATTTAATTAGATAATACTTTCAAATATTACAACTTCTACTTATCAAAGCAAATAAAAAAATAAAGAAAATATGTAGTGGAAAAATAGTGACTTATGTGTTAACTCATCTATCCTTTTCGTTAAATAGTTATTTTATATGTAAAATACCGATTAATATTATTATTTTAGTAGTAACTTAAAATATTATAAAATATATATGTAACTAAATCAGCAAATATAAAAAAATTGATTAAAATGTTATTTTATAACTCTTACCTACCTATTAAGTGAATGATTACTAACATAAAAGATATATTGGCATAGTGGTATTGAAGTGTGCGTGTGATTTTCGCATTAACAGATAATACAAAACGTATTCTAAGATACACCATAAGCTTGACTAATAAAATAAAAATATTCTAAAATAAAAAAAAAAATATAGTCGATATAGTAAGATATTATGAAATAAAAAAAAAGTAACTTAATCCACCAACATCGATGAGATTTTTTTGTTCCATCAAATTCCTGATCAACAATCCATTAAAATTTATTAAAATCGGTTGTAAAATTAAAAAAAAGTCAATGTAAATAATCTCTCAAAAGAGATTACAAAGTGAGTAAATTTATCAACATTTTCCCAATATTACCCTCCTTGACGGTGGTGACTTGACAGTGGTGAATTGCTGGTGGTGAATAAGAGGTCACATTTAAGTGAAAATGTATCATTAAATTAATGACTTTTAATAAGTATAAAAATTTGAGAAGAGATTAGGATTGTGGGGGCGGAGAGAGTAAATAATAAATGAATTTACAAAATTTAATAAAATTTATAAATTATTTTCAATCCATCAAATGAATAGAATGTGAGGACCCCAATTTTTATTTCCCTAATTTTTTTCTCAAATGATGATGTGTTAATCAGTAACATTTTTTAATAATAATATGGGATATGCACCCAAAATCAAAATTTAACATTTGTCATACCATTTCATTTGTGATTAAATTGAGGAAAATATTTGAATAAACTAGCCTAGCTCTTAAATGAATACAACCCTTAGGTTTTTGCTTACATGGTTGTATCAATGCGATACTTATAAATTAAAATAACTTTATTTTTTTCGAAATAATAACGACATGTAAGCACAATTACTTATGTTCTAACTATGAATATACATCGGCTTGCTTCAATTCGTTTTGAATTATGCATCTAACTATTATATAAAACTGCAATATTAAAAGTTTAGATTTTTAATTTTAGGTTCGGTTTTCGGTAATTTAATTTAATAATAAAATAATTATTACATTTTTTCAAAAATATCCACGTGTATGTCTATTTAATAAAATAAAAATAAAATGATAGTTAAAAAATAATTAACCAATTACCACTTTTTGCTAAAACACATATTATCGTTCTAATTTTCTAAACAAATCTCTTCTTTTTCAAAAATAACAAAACAATTCTATTTTCTAAAATAAGATAATAATCTTGTAATCAGTGTTCTAAAAATTGGCCAGTTAACTGATTAATCGGCTGATTAATCGGAGTTCGAACATGTCTCGTCTCGATTAACCAGAAATCAACTGAAAGTTTGGGTTTCTAAAAAATCAGTCAAAATCGGCTGATTCTGTCAAAAATCGGTGAGTTTGGGTCAAAAATCGTTCAATGCCGTCAAATGGTGTAAATTAAAAAATTAAGAAAAATTGAAATTCAAAAAAATATTTAATATTTAATAATAAAATATTGATTAATAATAAAAATCTCTATTAATTGAACAAGTTTCTTCAATTAAATTACCCTTATTTATCATTTACAATCTCATGTAGTTGATTTTCTATGTAACTAATTTTAGCATATTACGAATTTATATCTAATATATATAGCAGTTACTAACTTTCGAACTACAAAATAGTTAGTATTAATTATGATGCATGATTCAACTATCAAAAAAATGTATAAAACACTTAAAAATCAAATATGAATTAAAGATACGTGATATTATTTTCTTAATATTTATGAAGGTTAATGAAATTTGATTAAAATTATTTCATTAATAAATTAACTAAATTTTTTCTGATTAATCGATCCTATTAATCACTGATTATTCGATTAATCACAGAAAGGTAACCCCACCGAACAATGCCGATTTTAAAATTTTAAACACTAGTTGTAATTATAAAAAACAAACCAATTACTTTTTTTCAAATAAAACTCATTATCTATTCAAATCACTTATTTATGCTAAAAAATTGAATTTCATATCAAATTAAAGAGTCAGGTAATATTGAAGAAATAAATTAGTTTTATTTAGTTGTTTGATATATGCGAAGTTTGTTCAATTTTCATATCATGTCTGCAATGCACAACTTAAAACAGGAGGCCACCACCCCATACACGTGATCTTCCTCGATGCAAATGAATAGATAGATATATAGATATAAATTGGAATTATGTAGATAAAAATAGATAGATACATATATGGATACATATAGATATATGAATATAGATTCGAATTATGTACCTCACCTCATACTCATGTACTAGTAGTATGAGATTGAAACAAGTGTAAAAAATTTAAAAAACAAATTTTAGTATTACCAAAATTCCATTAAAAATGTATAAAAAACAATTTATAATTTCAGAAGAACTATATAAGGTAGGATTGTTGATTGGTCGGGTTGGTCGAGTTAAAGCCGTTTTTGCAACTTCACCCAATTAAATCAGTTTGGAAATTTCAACCCAACCTATGAAAATAAATTTATAACTGGACTTTACCCGTTATACATCGGTTTGGATTAGTTTGGTTCGGTCTAAAAAGGTAAAATAATTATATATGAAAAACTATTCACTAAGAGAACCTATGGTCATAAATAACATCATAATTCATAATATAAGTATTTCTTCGATAACATTAATCATCGTTTTAATTGTGTCTTGTGGTGCCTTGTAAATGTTACTTATTAGGGGCTCTTAACAAGTAATCTAAATATGAATAATGATATATACTGAACATACAGGTTACCCCAAACATGCATGTCTAATTTAAATTTTAGGAATATTTAGACAGAACAAATTACATAAAGGAAATATTTAGCAAAAAGAAAAATACAGGAAAATGAGTTATAAGGCGTTGAAAGTGATACCAAGATCCACGCTTGGGAACACTTTAGGCCATCTAATTTCACTGAACTATTAAGCAATTTTTACAGAAATATTAAGCAGTTCAGGCGTGATGACTACTTTAAACATTAAAATGAAGAAGATAATAATATTTTCTGATTCAATGTAACGACTTAATAAAAAAACTCCCATTAAAATGAAGAACATACAGGTTACCCCAAACATGCATGTCTAATTTAAATTTTACAATATTTAGACAGAACAAATTAATATAAAGGAAAATATTTAGGAAAAGAAAAACTACAGGAAAATGAGTTATAAGGCGTAGAAAGTGCTACCAAGATTCACACTTGGGAACACTTTAGGCCATCTAATTTCACTGAACTATTAAGCAATTTTTACAGAAATATTAAGCAGTTCAGGCGTGATGACTACTTTAAACATTAAAATGAAGAAGATAATTATATTTTTGATTCAATGTAACGACTTAATAAAAAAAACTCTCATTTGAAGGCC
The DNA here is from genome assembly GCF_009905375.1 of Apium graveolens. Classification (NCBI taxonomy): domain Eukaryota; kingdom Viridiplantae; phylum Streptophyta; class Magnoliopsida; order Apiales; family Apiaceae; genus Apium; species Apium graveolens. The sequence continues at coordinate 19,483 of NW_027421359.1, forward strand.
CTGATCTTGTGGTAATATATCTTGTCGGGATCTTGTGGTAATATATCTTGTCGGGAATAATTATACTGAATGAAGGCCAAATGAAATAAAAAATAGCCTCTAAAAATGTAGTTGTTTCTACATGACCCTCTGTAATATCTCAGTGTGTGTCTATTAAGATTTGCATAAAATACCTTTCACAGGTTATTGACAATTAAGCAGCTTCATATGATAACTCATATTTCAAATCTTGATGCAAACATGTTAAAATGGTACTGAAATCATACCTAATGTATTACAATAATTATTTAACACAATTATATAAATCAGGTTGGGTTGGGTTGGGTTGGGTAAGGGTTAAAATTTGTTAAATCCTGACCCAACCATTATATATGGGTTAGAAAATCTTACCTAAATAAAAATCATGTTTTGAATGGTTTAGCTCGTTCGGCTAAAATAAAGGGCTGTGGCATGTTGGGGTCCCATTTTTCGGTTTGGTCGATTTTTTGTTCACCCATAATTTGAGTTCATTCGGGCCAATTTTTTTCTTATATCTAGATACATTGATAGAATATTTTATTTTGTAATCTCTTTTTTGGACAAGATAACATCTTTTTTCCCAGAAATATCAATAATTTACTTGCAAATTTTTAAGCCTCAAATCGATGTTAAAAATTATTACCACTTACAATTTGTGAACTTTTTTATCGGCGCCTATTGTGGATGCAATCACGGCAATTTCTAAATTTTTCCAAGATTTATGCTCATCTGTGGTTTCAAAAACTGATTTGGAAATAATGGAAAAATCGGTTATCAAAGCAGTGTGTTTGTTGGAAATATTTTTTTCTCAAAGTTGGTTTGATTCAATGGAACACTTGGTTGTTCATTTAGTCGGAGAAATTAGACTTGCTAGACCAGCTTATTAGCATTGGATGTATCTGATTGAGCATTTGTTGGACAAATTAAAACAAAAAGTCGGTGATAAAGTAAGAGTTGAGGGTTCAATTGCCCAACGATATATGGAGGAGGAGATTCTTAATATTTCTTCCTTTTATTTTTCCTCTGACACGATTCATAATAAAGTTTCGTAACGAGATTTTGTTTAATGTGCAAAATTCTGAGAATTAGAAGATTTCAAATACTAATTCAATCTATTGGAAAAGAAGGAACTCGATCCATGAATGATGATAAACGAGAGCTAGCGGAAAGAATATGTTCTTCTAAACTCTCCTGAAGTTCACCTTACCTAAGATATCAAAATCTTACTTTAAAAATATGCGTAATAATTTTTGATAGTGACACTTATATGCATGATTTTAAATTTTAAAAAGTAATAAGATCGTGTTATGAGACAACCTCGGAAACACACCTCAAGAATTAGATTGTATTGTCAAGAGTCGATTTAAAACTTGGTTTAAGCAAAAGGTATTTATCTATTTAGCAACCTTAATTACATGTTTTATTTTTAATTCTTATAATTACAACATCTCATCACATGTTTTATTTTTAATTTTTTTATCATTAGGTTGATAAAGATAACGTGGAAGGACCTCATTTTAAGGACTTGCTTGAAGGACCAATATTAAAAGTCATGACTTTTTCAGGAAGATGATCCAATGCATCGACCTCATTTTCGCGAGAAAGAAGAAGAAGAAGAAGAAGAAGAAAAGAAGAAGAAGAAGAAGAAGAAGAAAGAAAAGAAGAAGAAGAAGAAGAAGAAGAAGAAGAGAAGAAGAAGAGAGGAGAAGAAGAAGAGGAGAAGAAGAAGAGAGAAGAAAGGGAAAGAAGAAGAGGGAGAAGAAGAAGAGGGAGAAGAAGAAGAGGAGAAGAAGAAGGAGAGAAGGAAGAAGATGCAATGAAAATGGTGATGATGATAAGATGATAACAGTTTTGACGATATTAAATAACGTTATTTGTAAATTTAATGATGATTTTAAATTCAAGAATTATTTTAGTAATTTTGTAATGACTACGATGCAAAGTAATATTGATTTTATGAAATTTATATCGTAATGATAATTTACAATGTTTTTTTAAGACCGACTTAAGGTTAATATTTGACCATTTTTTACCATATTTTTCACAGAATATCGACCGTCAACTAATATACCGACCACATTCTTCATGAAAATGACCGTCTCCTTCAATGGATGGTCGGTTATGAGACGGTCGATTACATAGAATTTAGGTGCCTTCAGATTTAAAACCGACCAAATGTGCATGTTTGGCTTCGGTCGGTTTTAACCTTGTTGGTCAATTTTAAATTTTAAAAATTTATTTTAAACGATCCAACTGTATGGATGTTAAATTCATGTCAAAATATTTTGTACACAAAAAATTAAATTACCTTAAAAAGTACAAATATGTTGTTATAAGTAAATTAGCAAATATCATCAAAAATTTGAAATAAATAATATAATTTTAAAATTATAAAATACACATGATCTAACCGTATGAATGGACAAACTCAATGAAAATGAAAAAATGCACCAAAAAATAAGCTATTAAAATAAAATTATAATTATAATAGTGTGAACCATCATAATTTCAATTAGTATGCCGCCATTACGTAGACAGAATAAGTTGAACTTAACATCCATGTACATAGCATAAAAATAAATTTATTTTAAAAGATCCAATTGTGTCAAAATATATTTATACACAATAAATTATATTATTTTAACGACTACAAATATGTTTTTATAAATCAATTAGCAAATATCCTCGAAAAGTGAAATAAATATAATTTAAAATTATAAAATTACACAAAAATGTGAAATATATAAATATAAATTTAAAATTATAAAATACACATGATCTAACCGTATTGATGGAAAAACTCAATGAAACTACATAAGTGTACCAAAAATTAGGCTATTTAAATAAAGTTAATCAAATTTTTATAAGATTGTTTTGAATTTTTTCACGACAAAACCAACCACCGGGGTTTCTAGGGTTGAGATAACTGACCATTAGGATTTATAGGGTTGTAGGGCTGAGCAAAACCGAACCAAAACCGGAAAACCAAACCGAACCGTGCTAATTCGGTTTAGTCCTGATTTTTCAGAAATTCGATCTATTCGGTCCGGATCGAATAGACCGAAATAAAATTCGGTTTGGTCCGGTTCTGTTAAAAAATATTTCGGTCTGAGCCGAATAAACCGAATAGACCAAATTATAAATACTATAATTTTATATTATATATTTACATATATCTTAAAAATTATAATCATAATTTTTAATTTTTCATTGTATTTATACACTCTTAATACTCTATATATCACCTTAGTTTAATTATATTCTAAATTTTATAATTTCTGGCTTAAAATTTCAATACAAATTTATTTTTGAAAAAAATTCGGTCTATTCGGTCCAAAACTAACTGACGGTCCAAAATCTATTCGTTCGGTCCGGTCCGGTCAGGTCCAAAAAAAATAGTAATTCGGTTTTTCGGTCTATTGGGTTCGTTCCGATTTTAGACTGAACCGACCGAATGCTCAGCCCTATAGGGTTGACATAACCGACTGCCTAATGATAAAACTAACCGACGTATATTTAGGCAAAAATATTTTTCATGAAAAATTAAAAACCCCGGCTTTAACATCAACGACATCGTATTGCATGCTGTACAGGTTCCAACACTAAAACCGACCACTATGTCGGTCGGTTTAAACCTTAATATAAAAATTAAAAAAAAACGCTTCATTTTTCTTCTATCTCATTTTTCCCTCTTATTTTCACGCAAAATCAAAGTAGATTAAACTTAAATCAACGAAGTATCGCTCAAAATTAACAAAGAAATCGGGCTTCGACCTCAAAATCTCCTCTCTATTCCTCATGTTTCTCTCTCAATGTGAGTATATTTCACTCGATTATATATTTTTCACTCGAAGTATGTGTGTGTGCTTTGTGTATGTAAATCTGTGAATCAAAGTTATATATATGTTTTTTGTGTGTGTAAATTATGAAGTTTAAATTGAACTTTTTCACTTCAAATCGAAGTTCAAATCATATTTTTTCAGTTTTGATGAGTTTTTTGCAAGAAAAATGTTCGTCATTTTGGTCGGTTTGTTGAATATAAGTATATGTACAAATCTTGGGATTTTTGTCAGTTTGTTGAATATATGTATAAGTATAAATCTATTTTTAGGGTTAACTTTTAGGGGTTTGCTCTTTACGCTCTTGTAATTTCATTTCGTAATTGAAGTTTGTAATTGCACCTTATATGTGAGTTTTGAAGCTTTAATTTGTTGAATATATAGTGAAATTAGATTGATTTGATGATTTAATTTGTGTAATTGTTGGATAATATGTGTAATGGTTTAAGTTGATTATTTTTTATCGTAGATTTGGTGTAATCATGTTATATGCATTTTATGTGATGTGATTTTATATGCATTTTTATGTATGTGTTGTGTTTTAATGTATTATTGATGCAACTCGAATTATGTGACTTAGTGCATACATTTTTTAGGCATTGTTATCATCGATTTGGTGGAATCAATTTTATCATCGATTTGCTGGAATCATTTGTATGTTCGTATATTTGTGCTAATATATTCTTATATTTTTCATTTTAGGATCTTTTTGCTTGGATGCTACCTATGATCTTGATTACAATGGTATTGTTTACGATGGCAAGGAAAGGCAAGGGGAAGGAGTTGAAAAAGAAAAAGGAAAGGGAAAGGGAAATGGAAAAGGTGCTAGCAAGGGCAATGAAAAAGGTACTAGTTAGGGCAATGGAAAAGTGCTAAGGACAGTGTGAAGCAAAGAGAAAGGGAAATGACAAGGGGACTTTGAGATTCGGACCCGAATGATCCGACTAAACACATGACACCTGCTGAAGAACGAGAGTGGCCAGGAAGGCGACCTCGATCACAATCAAGTAGAATCTATGGAGAAAAACCGTCATTAGAGCCATATCACATTGATATCTCCGATGGACAATAAGTTAAATGCGTTTTTAAATTACATTTTTTTATATATTGTTGTACTTACAATTGTCCTCATATGATTAAGTTCATTATTTTGTTAATATACCATTGAAAATGATACCGCTAAAAAGACTTTGTTGAGCATGATTCGGGAGAAGTGGCCTATTGGGCTTTATAATTTTACCGACATTAAGAACATAATCCCTATTGGTTAAATGCAAGGGTTTTAGAGTTTCAAGTAAGTTAAAAACCCCATTTTTGTTTGCATTTGTTTCTTGATTTTACGATGCATTTATCCCTAAGTTTTGTTGTAAATTTTAGAAATATTATAGACATCTTAAGGGGCAAAGTCGTTCAAAAGAAAGAAAAATAGTCAAAGATCACATCAAGGTGAAAATCAAAAGGATAATCAATGAGCTTAAAGAAGGAGTTGTGAGAAAAGCAAAAGAAGAGGGTGTTTCAAAGTTGTCTTTAAAGCCGCCCTATTGGTCCTTTGCTTTTTCAAAAGATCTTTTAAAGTATTGGGAGACAAATGAAGGGCACTTACATAGGTCATTGGTGGATCTGCTAACCGCTAACAAGTTGAATGATTGCATAGTTCCGGTACTCGGTAATTTAACAAAGTGCAAGAGGTAATGATATTTCTTCTTTCAGGCATACACACAGACACATACACGTTTATTTCATTTAATATTATCAACTAAGAATGTGCTAATATAAGTTATTTAATATTTTAAAAGGTAATGACGAACAAAAATAAGAAGAAACCGACTAGACTTGAGGTGTGGGATAAGTCTCATATGAAAGTTGGATTCAATCAGGAAAATCCTGTCTACACTACTCCGGTTGCCATGTGCATTACGGTAATATTGATTTTTTTTAGTCTACATGTGCATTCTCATTTTTATTTTAAGCTTTTATATATTTAAATGTTCCAATGAAGCTTGAAAATTGTGTAGGAATGATATGCCGCTATTTTTTAGCGTATGTCCTTGGAGGTGACACAAACGGGTGATAGAGATTAGTCCTGGGATTGGTGGATGGAAGCATTGGGGGTCCTCGAAGATACAAAGCCAAAGAAAAATTATTTGTTGGATTCCCCAATGCTTGAGCCACCGATCTCTTGCCTACATTAATTACCCACTATCGAGATTCCACCCAAAATAAAGTCGGCTCATCATCATTCGCTCCTAGACAATGTGAAGCCATCCCCGACAATGGTGAGAAATATGCTTACGGAGATTCGTGCTAATCCAAATCAGTTCGCTCACCAACTATCCGATGAGGAGATAGCCACATTTGCACGTACTGCTCTTGAGGCCTCGGATCCATCCTCTGAAACAAGTCAAAGATTGCAATGGAATAGCCTAATTTGTGGTGAGATTGTACACATTGTTGGGACTCTGGTTGAAGATATCGTCCAGAAAATCGAAGCTCATGTTGCTAAGGTATAAACTAATTCTGTTGTTTAATTATTTGTTTTCATTTTAATTAATTTGTTTCTTCTTTTTATTTAGTTTATACTTGTGCATATAGGAAAACAATCGGCGTGCTTTGAAAGATGATAAGGATTATACATCCGAGGATGAGGTCACGGATGATGAGGATGTTGATGATATCGATGGGGATGGTGGGCAGGAGGATGAAGAAGGTGAATCATCCGAAGTTTCCTTGTTGGGTTAGTTAATATTTGTCGTTTATAAGATGATTGTAATGTATAACTTTATCGTTTATGGGATGATTCATTTGTAGTGAAAATTTGTCGTTTAATGTTTTGGTTCGTAATACTTTGCGGTTTGATGCTCCGGTTATCGGACTTAACATTTTTGTTTGAATGGATATATTATGGTTTATGACATTATAGTAGTGTTTGTGAATGATTTGAGGTAGTTTATGAATTTTATTGATTGGTTTTGTTGTTTGATTGAATTAGAGTGGTTTTGTATTGATTGTACTGAATTTTAATGCATTTGTCTTGAATTGGATTGGTTTTGAATGGCACTACAGAGAACCTGCAATTTTTTTTGTAAATTTAGCCTCAAAACTAACCGAAAACAGACATAACCGACCGTATTTTATCATAATAATTCCCAGAAAACTGACCACCGGGACACATAACCGACCACCTTCTTCATAAAACTGACCATCTCCTTAGTAGGATGGTCGGTTCTAGAACGGTCGGTTATGTTTATTTAAGTTGGCTTCTTATTTTAAACCGACCATTGTGCACCTTTTGACTACGGTCGGTTTTGACTTTCAGTCAACATCTAGCATCACAAACATAACCGACCGTCCGTGGTCGGTTTTAGTCTGATGACATGGCACCACGTGTGCACACGTGGTTACATGTGTATAAAGTGGCCTCACACATTTGTTTTGTGCAAATGAACATAACCGACAGTGTTTCTGGTCGGTTTTGATGGCTTAACCCGACTAAATCTCATAACCGACCTGTCTTAAACCGACCACTGAAGTTCGTCTGTTTTATTCTTTAAACCAACCATTTTGGCTTAAAACGGTCCAATTTAGTTGGTCGGTTTTGTCCTATTTTTTTGTAGTGGTATGATGATATTGACTCAATAAAACTTACAAATATATTAAAGGAAATGAAAAAACAGGAATCATCAGTAATGGCAGAGCTTGGTAGAGACTAAAGCGTCTAAATCCACTTCCTAAAGCCTAAAAATCGCCCAGGTAGTATATATATGATAAATAAGCAGTGACGGGTCTAAGCAAGAGCCAGCTCTGTGAAATCAAGAGCCAACTTTGGTTAAGTCATTGTAAATGATGACTGAGCAAAGATGGCTCTAAATAGAGATAGTTGTGGCAATTACCATGTTTCGTCGTAATCCCCTTCTAACTGGTCTAGTTGCAGAGCCGTTGCTTATTTATATATAATTTGTTGAGTTTCTCGATTATTTAATAGCCTATTCAAAATCATAATTTTTTCTTTCTCAGGAAGGAAATTATGAAAAGATAAATAGTTAAGTGTATTACTTTCTCGAAGATTCTGGATTTGATTCCGTTTCCGACCCGAGCAGATGATATCCCTCGCTATACATTCGAGATGATGTTGTTGTGCATATAGATATGCTTAATGCATATTTCTCCGAGAATTACATTATCTACTTGAAAGATATACAAGGTAGTTGTTGAGGATAGATGACACTGAGGTAATTAGTCTCTTATAAAAAGATCAACAAATATGCATACCTATTTGTTGTCTATACTAATTTAGATGTACCTAAATTATCATATCTACTGATTCCTACCTAAAATAGGGTGTAAAAATTAATTTTATTTCTACATGTAACTATCTACAATCATAGTTTTATGGCCAGGCCCTTGGTTTTGTTCCAATTATCTAATTGTTTCCTTAGATTTTGTTGGTTACTTTGTTCACTTGCTCTGCTCTGATGTCGTTGGTACCAGGTTGTTTCACTTTTTAATTTAATTTGAATTTTAATAATAATTTATGTTATATGTACATGCCCAAATAAAAATGCACTTGTGTGCCTAATTCATATTCTTCGACGTAACAGCCAATTCTGATCCATGTTCTTGGATGTAACAGCCAAGCCTCTACTCAGCTCACTTGTATTCCGATGAGTGCAGAAATATTTATTAATCATTTTTGTCTTTTTATTTGCGTGATATTATTTATGAGGATGGCTAAATAAGTTTCTCTAAACTTGTATAGCTTCCATTGTTTAAAAGGTTATTAATATTAGGGTATTTCTGAAGTTGGAGTATATCTTCATTATTATATTTTTAAGATACCATGTTGATGGTCTAATTCAAAATTATTATATAGAATAAAGGATTAACTAATCAGCTGTACAATTTGATTTTCAAGGAGTTCTAAACAGCAGCAACACGAATATCTCGGTTAAGAATATTTAAATGACCGTGAAGTATTTTTGTGGTAATTATTTTGGTAGTTCACGATGTATCTATATCCAATGTGGCTATGTTTGGAGTCATCGGAATTTGTCAGTTGGGTATCATTAATTAGTTAAATATTTTGTTTAGGATGTTGGATGTAAATGGGTTGACATATTTGTTTCTCAATTGGAAAAATAGATATAAATGGGTTGACATATTTGTTTGAATTGGAAAAATAGATGTAAATGGGTTATAATAGTGGATGCTTTTGTTATGGAATGTTGAATTATGTTCTATTGTAACTTGATCTCAAATTGGTTAGTATCATTTTATGATTCAAGTTTAGTTAGTTTGATTCTTTGGTATTAAATGTATGTGATGTAAAATGTAAAAAAGCAAAGGAACATTCATCGGAGAATAATGTAAAAAGCACTATTATCATGACATAATAACTATAAACGGATGTCAAAATATATTTTACATATAAAGTAAAGTAAATAACATCTTATGTCCACAAAGAATGGATGTTAAACTAGAATATAGATAATTAAAAACAAAAGAAGTCAATTTCTTTAAATTTTGAATTTGTTTATCGGACATTGTTATTCCCAAGGAACTAACAATGATATTTACAGAAGGGGGGTTGAATGTAAATCTCAAAACTTTTTCAAGTTTTGAGCAGTTTCAAAGACTATGTGTTTTGATGAACAAGTGTGTGTGAATTACTTTGAGCTGGTGCAGACAGATATATATTCAAACACAAATGTAAAGAACACAAAAGACTTAAAAACTTTTCTGGTGGATTTGTTGTTCCACCAGAGATGCTATTTCAGAAAATCTGTGATTCAAGAAATTGATCACAGCTGCTTCCTAGTACAAACTAGATGATTTTCTCTCAATGTATTTCTAAACAGCTCTGGAAAATTTACATTCTAATTACTAGCTGCAACTTGGTTTCACTACAAAAAAATAGGCTTAAATACAACTGATTTAAATTCAACTGGGGTTAAATTCGACCGCAGGCGGTCGAATCCTTTGGACACGGCTAAATTCGACCGGACTCGGTCGAATTTAAACGGTCGTATTCAAACAGTCATATTTAGGACCAATTTTAACCGAAAACGGTTGAAATTAAAACGGTCGAAATTAAACCGGTCGAATTTAGCCCCTAAATTCGACCGAATTTTTTCTAGTCAAATTTAGCCCTAATTAAAAAGTGGAGGGAATTTTCCCACCAAATAATTTATTTGACACTCCTAAATTCAACCGATTTATGTTAAATTTTATATTTAAAAATGGCGGGAAATTTACTCACACTTTTAAATTTTTGAAAAAAATGAGGGAAATTTCCCCGCCCTTTTTGAAGTTCAATTGAATTCGGTTGTATTTAGGTTTTTTCAGAATTTTAATTTTTAATAAAAATACTTATTTAAATGTTAGTGAATATTTTGGAATTATAAATATGGGAGAGAATATTTTTGAAATTTAGGACTAAACATAGGTAGTTGTAATAGTCAAACTGATGTTTGACTTTTAAAATGACAAACCAAATAAAATTATTTTGATCTGAAATTTTGATTATGTTACTAATATATATATATATATATTGACATCCATAAGATTAGATAGTTGACAAATATTTTTAAAAAAATTGAAACACCAATTCATGACTAAACAGTAGGTAGTTGTACTAGGTAGTTGTACTAGTCAAATTGATACTTGACTTTTAAAACAAACCAAATAAAATAATTTTGATCTGAATTTGGTTATATCACTAATATAATTTACATCCATACAGTTGATCTATGAAAAATATTTTTTAAAAAATTGAAACACCAATTCAGGACTAAACACTAGTTACAAGTAAAACTGAAGCCTCATTGTTGAAATGGAAAACAAAAAAAATTATCATGAACTAAAACTTTGGTTATATCAATATTATATATATATATATATATATATATGAAATCCATATGGTTGGATCGATGAAAGATATTTTTAAAAAAAATGAAACACCAATTCAGGACTAAACACTAAATAGTTGTACTGATGTTTAACTATTAAAATGGGGAACCAAATAAAATTATTTTTATCCGAAACTTTGATTATATCACTAATATATATATTTATTGACATCCATAAGGTTAGATAGTTGAAAAATACTTTACAAAAAATTGAAACACCAATTCAGGACTAAACAGTAGGTAGTTGTACCAGTCAAACTGATACTTGACTTTTAAAATGACAAACCAAATAAAATTATTTTGATCTGAAATTTTCGTTATATCACTAATATAATTTACATCCATATATTTTACCGATAAAAAATATTTTTAAAAAAATCGAAACACCAATTCAGGACTAGACACTAGTTAGCTGTACAAGTGAAACTGATGTCTGACTGTTGAAATGGAAAACGAAATAAAATTATCCTGAACAAAAACTTCGGTTATATCACTAATGTATATATCTATTGACATCCGTATAGTTGGATCGAAATACCAATTCAGGACTAAACACTAGGTAGTTGTACTTGTCAAACTGATATTTGACTATTAAAATGGGGAACCAAATAAACTTATTTTTATCTGAAACATCCATACGGTTGGATCAATGAAAAATATTTTGGTTATATTACTAATATATTTGTCTATTAACATCCATACGGTTGGATCAATGAAAAATATTTTAAAAAAAATTGAAACACCTATTCAGGACTAAACACTAGGTAGTTGTACTATTAAAACTAATGTTTGATTTTTCAAATGGCAAACCAAATAAAATTTATTTTGATATAAAACTTTGGTTATAACTAATATATATTGATATCCATACGTTTTGATCGATAAAACATATTTTTAAAAAATCGAAACACCAATTTAATTTGTTGCATTAATTTAGGATGATTTATTTTGTATAATAAAATTGTTCTTAGTCGCTACATTAAAGTAGATTATATGGTTGAATATATAATTAGGGATTATAAATTTAATGTTTACAATATGGATATGGGATTAGAGTATATAATTCTCTTAAAGTAATCCAATCGTATAAGTATTTATAATTTTGATTATTCTTGTAGATTCCACATGATTTTTAATTAATGCATTAATTGATTATCGAAAAAAATTGTTTCCGTACGATTTTTAGTTAATGTATTTGATATTATGTTATGTAATTCTTCTTAAAAAGTTATGATATATCTTTTAAATTCATGTATTCAAGATATATAATAAATATTTTTAATTTATTTTTAAAATTCGAAATTTATATATATGTCAACCTCTATTAAAGAATAGTATCTCTATAATAATATTTTAATCAGGCCCAACAATATTAATGTGTAGATGTTTTACTTCTATCATATTAATTTTAAAAACATCATAATGAGAATGCGAGTAAAATATATTACATCAATTAAAATATAATAAAAATAAAAATTACATACACTAAGTATGTCTAATTAAAACATTTCTAATCCTAAATCACAGCCCCTACAAATCAATCAAAAATTAAATCAATTTCTTCTTTTTTTTAATTTACCTACACGGGCCGAATGTTAAAAGCCCAAGTCACAGGCCCTACAAATCAAAAGCTCTAAACCCTAAAGTTCATTCTTATTTGACATCAACATCCCCTGCGCCTCTGCTCTCAAATAGCTACAAATCTCTCCACCTCTGTCTTTCCTCTATGTCTCTCTTCAATTTGGTTTGTATATTCTTCGATTCTATATACCTCTCTCCCTATATATCCATCTCTCTCTATATATATCTCTCTCTCTATTTATCTATCTTCACCCCGAGGTAACCCCTTTTTTCTTCGAATAGTGTGTGTATTGATGTATGTATCGGGACGGATGTGGTAGTAGATGAGGCAATGGGAGCGTCTATAGTAGCATCATCAACAATGTAAATTTTCATCAGTCCGGGTAGCGCACTCAACATGTTTGATGAAATGTTTAACTGAAAAAGAGATAGATTTAGTGTATTATAGTAGCAATCATTATACTGTTTAAGCCACTACGGATCTGGTTGTGTAGATATTGCTATTTTCTTTTCATTTGTTAGTAATATTTTGAATGATATTGTATTCAATATTGTGGTTGGTGAAATGATAGTTTCCAGAGAAGTCAGAATCGGAAGTCTATGAATCTTAATACGAAGCTTTCACTGGTTTGTTTGTTATATGAATTGTTACGGTCATTGTTATTTTTTCATTTTAGTGGTGATTGTTGTTTTTTAAAATGTGGAAAGTGCAGCAATTTGTATTGTTATTAGTTTACGTTAAAAGTTGTAAAATGAAAGTGAACAGCAGCAGTTTTTGCTGCTTTTTGGCCGAATAATGTGTTGCTTGTTTTACGTCCATTTTCGTTGTTTTATGTCCATATTCGTGGCCTACTAAAATAAGATTTGATTTGAATTGGATTACCAGAATATGCCCGGAATCCTGGAAGACTAATCGTATTCTGTAAATTTTCTGATTTCCGATGAGATTTTTTTTAAAACTTTTTTTAATTAATTCAACCGGAGGAGGTTGAATTTAAAATTGAATTTTAGACCATATATAGTCGAATTGAACTTTTGGGCGGACCTTTTAAATTTTCTAGAAAATTCAAATTTTTGTGCGAGATTTTAAAATTTTAGTTGAAAATTTAAATTCAATCGACTTTGGTTGAATTTTGTCAGTCGAATTTAAGCAGTTGTATTTATCCGGTCGTAAATAGTCGGTTAAATTTAGTTAAATATGACTGAATCTCTAAATTCGACTCCCTTTATTACAACCAATTCAAAATCGGTCGAAATTAAGTAAATTTGATTGCGTGCAGTTGAATTAAGCTAAATTCGGCCGATTTTTTTTGGTCGAATTTAGCCTTGCTAGACCAGCTTATTAGCATTGGATGTATCTGATTGAGCATTTGTTGGACAAATTAAACAAAAAGTCGTGATAAAGTAAGAGTTGAGGGTTCAATTGCCCAACGATATATGGAGGAGGAGATTCTTAATATTTCTTCCTTTTATTTTTCCTCTGACACGATTCATAATAAAGTTTCGTAACGAGATTTTGTTTAATGTGCAAAATTCTGAGAATTAGAAGATTTCAAATATCTAATTCATCTATTGGAAAAGAAGGAACTCGATCTATGAATGATGATAAACGAGAGCTAGCGGAAAGAATATGTTCTTCTAAACTCTCCTGAAGTTCAACCTTACCTAAGATATCAAAATCTTACTTTAAAAATATGCGTAATAATTTTTGATAGTGACACTTATATGCATGATTTTAAATTTTAAAAAGTAATAAGATCGTGTTATGAGACAACCTCGGAAACAACACCTCAAGAATTAGATTGTATTGTCAAGAGTCGATTTAAAACTTGGTTTAAGCAAAAGGTATTTATCTATTTAGCAACCTTAATTACATGTTTTATTTTTAATTCTTATAATTACAACATCTCATCACATGTTTTTATTTTTAATTTTTTTATCATTAGGTTGATAAAGATAACGTGGAAGGACCTCATTTTAAGGACTTGCTTGAAGGACCAATATTAAAAGTCATGACTTTTTCAGGAAGATGGATCCAATTCATCGACCTCATTTTCGCGAGAAGAAGAAGAAGAAGAAGAAGAAAAGAGAAGAAGAAGAAGAAAAGAAGAAGAAGAAGAAGAAGAGAAGAAGAAGAAGAAAAGAAGAAGAAGAAGAAGAAGAAGAAGAAAGAAGAAGAAGAAGAAGAAGAAGAAGAAGAAGAAGAAAAGAAGAAGAGAAGAAGAAGAGAAGAGAAGAAGAGAAGAAGAGAAGAAGAAGAGAGAAGAAGAAGAAGAGAAGAAGAGGGAGAAGAAGAGGAGAAGAAGAAGAGGGAGAAGAAGAGAGAAGAGAAGAGAGAAGAAGAAGAGGGAGAAGAAGAAGAGGGAGAAGAAGAAGAGGGAGAAGAAGAAGAGGGAGAAGAAGAAGAGGGAGAAGAAGAAGAGGGAGAAGAAGAAGAGGGAGAAGAAGAAGAGGGAGAAGAAGAGGTGACAATGAAAATGGTGATGATGATAAAGATGATAACAGTTTTGACGATATTAAATAACGTTATTTGTAAATTTAATGATGATTTTAAATTCAAAGAATTATTTTAGTAATTTTGTAATGACTACGATGCAAAGTAATATTGATTTTATGAAATTTATATCGTAATGATAATTTACAATGGTTTTTTTAAGACCGACTTAAGGTTAATATTTGACCATTTTTTACCATATTTTTCACAGAATATCGACCGTCAACTAATATAACCGACCACATTCTTCATGAAAATGACCGTCTCCTTCAATCGATGGTCGGTTATGAGACGGTCGATTACATAGAATTTAGGTGCCTTCAGATTTAAAACCGACCAAATGTGCATGTTTGGCTTCGGTCGGTTTTAACCTTGTTGGTCAATTTTAAATTTTAAAAATTTATTTTAAACGATCCAACTGTATGGATGTTAAATTCATGTCAAAATATTTTTGTACACAAAAAATTAAATTACCTTAAAAAGTACAAATATGTTGTTATAAGTAAATTAGCAAATATCATCAAAATTTGAAATAAATAATATAATTTTAAAATTATAAAATACACATGATCTAACCGTATGAATGGACAAACTCAATGAAAATGAAAAAATGCACCAAAAATAAGCTATTAAAATAAAATTATAATTATAATAGTGTGAACCATCATAATTTCAGTTAGTATGCCGCCATTACGTAGACAGAATAAGTTGAACTTAACATCCAATGTACATAGCATAAAAATAAATTTATTTTAAAAGATCCAATTGTGTCAAAATATATTTATACACAATAAATTATATTATTTTAACGACTACAAATATGTTTTTATAAATCAATTAGCAAATATCCTCAAAAAGTGAAATAAATATAAATTTAAAATTATAAAATACACATGATCTAACCGTATAGATGGACAAACTCGATGAAAATGAACAAATGCACCAAAAATAGGCTATTAAAATAAAATTATAATTACAATAGTGTCAACCATCATAATTTCAGTTAGTATGCCGCCATTATGTAGATAAAATAAGTTGAACTTGATATCCGATGTATATAATAAAAACAAATTTATTTTAAACGATCAAACCATATGGATGTTAACTTCATGTCAAAATATTTTATACACAAAAATTAGATTATTTTAACAAGTACAAATACATTTCTATAAACAAATTAGCAAATTAACACAAAAATGTGAAATATATAAATATAAATTTAAATTATAAAATACACATGATCTAACCGTATTTATGGAAAAACTCAATGAAACTACATAAGTGTACCAAAATTAGGCTATTTAAATAAAGTTAATCAAATTTTTATAAGATTGTTTTGAATTTTTTCACGACAAAACCAACCACCACGGGGTTTCTAGGGTTGAGATAACTGACCATTAGGATTTATAGGGTTGTAGGGCTGAGCAAAACCGAACCAAAACCGGAAAACCAAACCGAACCGTGCTAATTCGGTTCAGTCCTGATTTTTCAGAAATTCGATCTATTCGGTCCGGATCGAATAGACCGAAATAAAATTCGGTTTGGTCGGTTTGTTAAAAAATATTTCGGTCTGAGCCGAATAAACCGAATAGACCAAATTATAAATACTATAATTTATATTATATATTTTACATATATCTTAAAAATTATAATCATAATTTTTAATTTTTCATTGTATTTATACACTCTTAATACTCTATATATCACCTTAGTTTAATTATATTCTAAATTTTATAATTTCTGGCTTAAAATTTCAATACAAATTTATTTTTGAAAAAAATTCGGTCTATTCGGTCCAAAACTAACTGACGGTCCAAAACTATTCGTTCGGTCCGGTCCGGTCAGGTCCAAGAAAAAATAGTAATTCGGTTTTTCGGTCTATTGGGTTCGTTCCGATTTTAGACTGAACCGACCGAATGCTCAGCCCTATAGGGTTGACATAACCGACTGCCTAATGATAAAACTAACCGACGTATATTTAGGCAAAAATATTTTTCATGAAAAATTAAAAACCCCGGCTTTAACATCAACGACATCGTATTGCATGTGTACAGGTTCCAACACTAAAACCGACCACTATGTCGGTCGGTTTAAACCTTAATATAAAAATTAAAAAAAAACGCTTCATTTTTCTTCTATCTCATTTTTCCCTCTTATTTTCACGCAAAATCAAAGTAGATTAAACTAAAAATCAACGAAGTATCGCTCAAAATTAACAAAGAAATCGGGCTTCGACCTCAAAATCTCCTCTCTATTCCTCATGTTCTCTCTCAATGTGAGTATATTTCACTCGATTATATATTTTTCACTCGAAGTATGTGTGTGTGCTTTGTGTATGTAAATCTGTGAATCAAAGTTATATATGTTTTTTGTGTGTGTAAATTATGAAGTTTAAATTGAACTTTTTCACTTCAAATCGAAGTTCAAATCATATTTTTCAGTTTTGATGAGTTTTTTGCAAGAAAAATGTTCGTCATTTTGGTCGGTTTGTTGAATATAAGTATATGTACAAATCTTGGGATTTTTGTCAGTTTGTTGAATATATGTATAAGTATAAATCTATTTTTAGGGTTAACTTTTAGGGGTTTGCTCTTTACGCTCTTGTAATTTCATTTCGTAATTGAAGTTTGTAATTGCACCTTATATGTGAGTTTTGAAGCTTTAATTTGTTGAATATATAGTGAAATTAGATTGATTTGATGATTTAATTTGTGTAATTATTGGATAATATGTGTAATGGTTTAAGTTGATTATTTTTTATCGTAGATTTGGTGTAATCATGTTATATGCATTTTATGTGATGTGATTTTATATGCATTTTTATGTATGTGTTGTGTTTTAATGTATTATTGATGCAACTCGAATTATGTGACTTAGTGCATACATTTTTTAGGCATTGTTATCATCGATTTGGTGGAATCAATTTTATCATCGATTTGCTGGAATCATTTGTATGTTCGTATATTTGTGCTAATATATTCTTATATTTTTCATTTTAGGATCTTTTTGCTTGGATGCTACCTATGATCTTGATTACAATGGTATTGTTTACGATGGCAAGGAAAGGCAAGGGGAAGGAGTTGAAAAAGAAAAAGGAAAGGGAAAGGGAAATGGAAAAGGTGCTAGCAAGGGCAATGAAAAAGGTACTAGTTAGGGCAATGGAAAAGGTGCTAAGGACAGTGAAGCAAAGAGAAAGGGAAATGACAAGGGGACTTTGAGATTCGGACCCGAATGATCCGACTAAACACATGACACCTGCTGAAGAACGAGAGTGGCCAGGAAGGCGACCTCGATCACAATCAAGTAGAATCTATGGAGAAAAACCGTCATTAGAGCCATATCACATTGATATCTCCATGGACAATAAGTTAAATGCGTTTTTAAATTACATTCTTTTTATATATTGTTGTACTTACAATTGTCCTCATATGATTAAGTTCATTATTTTGTTAATATACCATTGAAAATGATACCGCTAAAAAGACTTTGTTGAGCATGATTCGGGAGAAGTGGCCTATTGGGCTTTATAATTTTACCGACATTAAGAACATAATCCCTATTGGTTAAATGCAAGGGTTTTAGAGTTTCAAGTAAGTTAAAAACCCCATTTTTGTTTGCATTTGTTTCTTGATTTTACGATGCATTTATCCCTAAGTTTTGTTGTAAATTTTAGAAATATTATAGACATCTTAAGGGGCAAAGTCGTTCAGAAGAAAGAAAAATAGTCAAAGATCACAAGGTGAAAATCAAAAGGATAATCAATGAGCTTAAAGAAGGAGTTGTGAGAAAAGCAAAAGAAGAGGGTGTTTCAAAGTTGTCTTTAAAGCCGCCCTATTGGTCCTTTGCTTTTTCAAAAGATCTTTTAAAGTATTGGGAGACAAATGAAGGGCACTTACATAGGTCATTGGTTGGATCTGCTAACCGCTAACAAGTTGAATGATTGCATAGTTCCGGTACTCGGTAATTTAACAAAGTGCAAGAGGTAATGATATTTCTTCTTTCAGGCATACACACAGACACATACACGTTTATTTCATTTAATATTATCAACTAAGAATGTGCTAATATAAGTTATTTAATATTTTAAAAGGTAATGACGAACAAAAATAAGAAGAAACCGACTAGACTTGAGGTGTGGGATAAGTCTCATATGAAAGTTGGATTCAATCAGGAAAATCCTGTCTACACTACTCCGGTTGCCATGTGCATTACGGTAATATTGATTTTTTTTAGTCTACATGTGCATTCTCATTTTTATTTTAAGCTTTTATATATTTAAATGTTCCAATGAAGCTTGAAAATTGTGTAGGAATGATATGCCGCTATTTTTTAGCGTATGTCCTTGGAGGTGACACAAACGGGTGATAGAGATTAGTCCTGGGATTGGTGGATGGAAGCATTGGGGGTCCTCGAAGATACAAAGCCAAAGAAAAATTATTTGTTGGATTCCCCAATGCTTGAGCCACCGATCTCTTGCCTACATTAATTACCCACTATCGAGATTCCACCCAAAATAAAGTCGGCTCATCATCATTCGCTCCTAGACAATGTGAAGCCATCCCCGACAATGGTGAGAAATATGCTTACGGAGATTCGTGCTAATCCAAATCAGTTCGCTCACCAACTATCCGATGAGGAGATAGCCATATTTGACGTACTGCTCTTGAGGCCTCGGATCCATCCTCTGAAACAAGTCAAAGATTGCAATGGAATAGCCTAATTTGTGGTGAGATTGTACACATTGTTGGGACTCTGGTTGAAGATATCGTCCAGAAAATCGAAGCTCATGTTGCTAAGGTATAAACTAATTCTATTGTTTAATTATTTGTTTTCATTTTAATTAATTTGTTTCTTCTTTTTATTTAGTTTATACTTGTGCATATAGGAAAACAATCGGCGTGCTTTGAAAGATGATAAGGATTATACATCCGAGGATGAGGTCACGGATGATGAGGATGTTGATGATATCGATGGGGATGGTGGGCAGGAGGATGAAGAAGGTGAATCATCCGAAGTTCCTTGTTGGGTTAGTTAATATTTGTCGTTTATAAGATGATTGTAATGTATAACTTTATCGTTTATGGGATGATTCTCATTTGTAGTGAAAATTTGTCGTTTAATGTTTTGGTTCGTAATACTTTGCGGTTTGATGCTCCGGTTATCGGACTTAACATTTTTGTTTGAATGGATATATTATGGTTTATGACATTATAGTAGTGTTTGTGAATGATTTGAGGTAGTTTATGAATTTTATTGATTGGTTTTTTTTTGATTGAATTAGAGTGGTTTTGTATTGATTGTACTGAATTTTAATGCATTTGTCTTGAATTGGATTGGTTTTGAATGGCACTACAGAGAACCTGCAATTTTTTTTGTAAATTTAGCCTCAAAACTAACCGAAAACAGACATAACCGACCGTATTTTATCATAATAATTCCCAGAAAACTGACCACCGGGACACATAACCGACCACCTTCTTCATAAAACTGACCATCTCCTTAGTAGGATGGTCGGTTCTAGAACGGTCGGTTATGTTTATTTAAGTTGGCTTCTTATTTTAAACCGACCATTGTGCACCTTTTGACTACGGTCGGTTTTGACTTTCAGTCAACATCTAGCATCACAAACATAACCGACCGTCCGTGGTCGGTTTTAGTCTGATGACATGGCACCACGTGTGCACACGTGGTTACATGTATAAAGTGGCCTCACACATTTGTTTTGTGCAAATGAACATAACCGACAGTGTTTCTGGTCGGTTTTGATGGCTTAACCCGACTAAATCTCATAACCGACCTGTCTTAAACCGACCACTGAAGTTCGTCTGTTTTATTCTTTAAACCAACCATTTTGGCTTAAAACGGTCCAATTTAGTTGGTCGGTTTTGTCCTATTTTTTTGTAGTGGTATGATGATATTGACTCAATAAAACTTACAAATATATTAAAGGAAATGAAAAAACAGGAATCATCAGTAATGGCAGAGCTTGGTGAGAGACTAAAGCGTCTAAATCCACTTCCTAAAGCCTAAAAATCGCCCAGGTAGTATATATATGATAAATAAGCAGTGACGGGTCTAAGCAAGAGCCAGCTCTGTGAAATCAAGAGCCAACTTTGGTTAAGTCATTGTAATGATGACTGAGCAAAGATGGCTCTAAATAGAGATAGTTGTGGCAATTACCATGTTTCGTCGTAATCCCCTTCTAACTGGTCTAGTTGCAGAGCCGTTGCTTATTTATATATAAATTTGTTGAGTTTCTCGATTATTTAATAGCCTATTCAAAATCATAATTTTTTCTTTCTCAGGAAGGAAATTATGAAAAGATAAATAAGTTAAGTGTATTACTTTCTCGAAGATTCTGGATTTGATTCCGTTTCCGACCCGAGCAGATGATATCCCTCGCTATACATTCGAGATGATGTTGTGCATATAGATATGCTTAATGCATATTTCTCCGAGAATTACATTATCTACTTGAAAGATATACAAGGTTGTTTGAGGATAGATGACACTGAGGTAATTAGTCTCTTATAAAAAGATCAACAAATATGCATACCTATTTGTTGTCTATACTAATTTAGATGTACCTAAATTATCATATCTACTGATTCCTACCTAAAATAGGGTGTAAAAATTAATTTTATTTCTACATGTAACTATCTACAATCATAGTTTTATGGCCAGGCCCTTGGTTTTGTTCCAATTATCTAATTGTTTCCTTAGATTTTGTTGGTTACTTTGTTCACTTGCTCTGATGTCGTTTACCAGGTTGTTTCACTTTTTAATTTAATTGAATTTTAATAATAATTTATGTTATATGTACATGCCCAAATAAAAATGCACTTGTGTGCCTAATTCATATTCTTCGACGTAACAGCCAATTCTGATCCATGTTCTTGGATGTAACAGCCAAGCCTCTACTCAGCTCACTTGTATTCCGATGAGTGCAGAAATATTTATTAATCATTTTTGTCTTTTATTTGCGTGATATTATTTATGAGGATGTGCTAAATAAGTTTCTCTAAACTTGTATAGCTTCCATTGTTTAAAAGGTTATTAATATTAGGGTATTTCTGAAGTTGGAGTATATCTTCATTATATTTTTTAAGATACCATGTTGATGGTCTAATTCAAATTATTATATAGAATAAAGGATTAACTAATCAGCTGTACAAATTTGATTTTCAAGGAGTTCTAAACAGCAGCAACACGAATATCTCGGTTAAGAATATTTAAATGACCGTGAAGTATTTTTGTGGTAATTATTTGGTAGTTCACGATGTATCTATATCCAATGTGGCTATGTTTGGAGTCATCGGAATTTGTCAGTTGGGTATCATTAATTAGTTAAATATTTGTTTAGGATGTTGGATGTAAATGGGTTGACATATTTGTTTCTCAATTGGAAAAATAGATATAAATGGGTTGACATATTTGTTTTGAATTGGAAAAATAGATGTAAATGGGTTATAATAGTGGATGCTTTTGTTATGGAATGTTGAATTATGTTCTATTGTAACTTGATCTCAAATTGGTTAGTATCATTTTATGATTCAAGTTTAGTTAGTTTGATTCTTTGGTATTAAATGTATGTGATGTAAAATGTAAAAAAGCAAAGGAACATTCATCGGAGAATAATGTAAAAAGCA